>NC_089792.1:17269420-17336920 GCF_040412425.1 Macrobrachium rosenbergii | reverse complement strand
TTTTGTAAAGGCTTGCTGGTGTCCTGCAAGGCTTTATATCAAGAACACCAGGGTGGAAATTTTTGCCGACCTTGCCCCTTCAAAGGTCAGGCCTTGACGTTGAAATTTTAATGATGTACACAGTTACCTTCCTAATCTCTCTCTCTCTCTCTCTCCCTCTCCTTGATAACCTTGAAACAAAGACTAAAGTATAAAATGATGCACACAGTGGTGTGATATATTGGCCTGCTCATGACATACCGAAACGACATCAGATGTTCCATAGTGCAAAGAAACGTGGAACTGTATAAATGAGTTTAATCTTTATTTCTGAAGTGCCGTATTATTGGTACGGTGAGAAACTGACAATTTTCAAAAGCATCATTCGCGGTGTCCTCGAGTTGACAGGTTCGTCCCAAAACTTTGAATCTCCTAGGGACTGTATTTCTGACGTCCAGCAATTGCACCAAACTACTCCACCTTCAAGTTCACCTAACTGAAAGCGTTCCATCTAATAAATCAGTATTCTTTTGGCTCTGTAACTACTGTAATTAATCGTTAAGCGGCATTACGGCTCTAGGTGGTGTGTCTCATTACTATAATAATGAGACATAACACCACCATGTTTTGATAATGGCAGCACGATCAAAATAAACAAACTTTGTCTCTTTGAAGGTTACAAGTGTCCTACATTTAAGCTTTCTAACCATCTGGCTGAAACATGTTAGTATAAAATACCTCAATGATGCTACTTTCACATTATAACAGCGTATGTTGAGATTGTTTTTCGTGATTTCTTTCAAAAGTCGGTCTTTGCTTTTCCAAACGATGACATTTAATTATGATTACTTTTTAAAATGTAGGAAGATAATACGAATGACAGCGGACTTAATAAACGCTGTTTTGAAGATTGATAATGAAATAATGAAAAAAAACTTCCATAAGAATGCCATGATAATACAAAGGAGACGTTTTTTCCGTCCGCTTTGGATCTAAGGAGTAATGTGAGAAGGTAAGACAAAACAAAAGGAGAAAAGTAAAAGGAAAAAGAAAATGGGAAAGAAAGAAGAGAAAGGGAGGAGTATGTTCTCAGGGAGAGGAAGTCCGATTGCTAATCTCCCTGCACCTGTTGATTTACATTGCTATACCCTCCCCATTCCTTTCTCCCACAGTCTCTCTCTCTCTCTCTCTCTCTCTCTCTCTCTCTCTCTCTCTCTCTCTCTCTCTCTCTCTCTCTCTCGTGTATTTGGCTCATTCCCAGCAATGTGGGGGAGGAATAAAAAGAGCGAGGCAGAATAAAGGTGGGAAATCACACGAAAAGAAGAATTCGTCAGAAAAAAAAAAAAAGCGACGAGAACAGAAGCGACAGCATAAAGCAAAAAATGGAATAGACCGATGTACTCAGAGTTTCCCATTCGACCTACCTTGAGGACTGAAAGTATACCATTTCGGCGACTGCAGCCGCCTCCCGCCGCCGCCGCCGCCGCCGCCGCGGGCCTCAAGATTTATATTGGAATCTTATCTCCAAAGCATTCATCAGGCTCAGATGGGCCTTACTCCCAAGTCGAGCGATTATGCGAGGCTCAGGTCATTATGTTCCCGATTTAGGCTGTCGCGAAACCATCCTCGGGGTGGGAAATATGAAGCTGCTGGTCGAGGAGCGGTTCCGCGCTAATTTTAGCGAATCGGATCCCGCTGTCTCATTTCTTAGCGCATTTTGCTTCCAAAACAAATAAACAATCGCAGCAGGTGCTTTGCTTGTTCCTCTCAAGGACGCAGGTGATTGGTAAAATTAGATGACAGGGGAGGACGAGGTGAGGTAATGCATTGCATGCATTCGTATATCTTTCTGTCTATATAGTAAACATACATACATTATATACATCTTTCTATATATATACATATATATATATGTATATATATATATATATATATATATATATATATATATATATATATATATATATATATATATATATATATATATATATTTATTGTATAATGGGCATTGTCTAGTGCTGTCGTGATATCATGAAAAGAAACCAGTTTGAGTGAATCATTTGAAATCTTAGTGAGCTGAGCAGGAAGTTATGTACCTGATAGCAAGTGGCCCGTAGTGGGTTGAAACTGAAATGAAGCCTCTCATAACTAGCTTTTAATAAAAAAAACTGTGGTGGTAGCAGTATCAGCGCTGGAGACTCATTGGAAAGGGGTAAAAAAAGGTGTAATATATAATATATATATGTATACTTATATATATATATATATATATATATATATATATATATATATATATACATATATATATATATATATATATAACTGGTCATCAGTGAACTGAATTAACAGTAGACTTAAACGATGTTTTTAAGCAGTAATGCCTGGACTGTTGCTTCCCTAAGAACCATTACCTTGGGATAAAAACTCATCGTTTCTCAAGGCAGAAGATCGCCTAGCCGAAGGTAGTGATCCCCACGTTTGGGAGAAGAGCCTATTCCTGTGAGACCAACAACAATCAAACTTTTCTAGTCCTTTAGATTTCCGGGAAACAAAAATTATATTCCCGCTACTGTCTGTGATGTACAAATCACCAGGTGGGTAGCGTACGGAGTTTTAAATCCAATACTCTGTACACTGGATTGCCAAAGGTCTTAGAATAAGTAAACGACTAAATCTAGGGGTTTTGGATAGGCGTGAAGTGGTTGTGTACTGAATGGCTGAAAGATGCATAGTCAGGGAAGTTAGGTAGTGTACAGTGTCGGGAAGGCCGTGGCGACAGGTGAAAGACTACTTTATATCGGTCTGAGGATAGTATAGGTGAGGTTGAATGTGGCGAGAGAAAACGTGCTTAAAGAACTGTAATATGAAATGGAAAAAATTCTTACTTTATCAAATAAAACTGGACGTTTTTCTGGTACAAAGTCGTTTTGCTTTCAAATACGGCGATGAAGCTTTGACCAGGCACTTTAAAATTCATCTCTTCTCGTTCATTTTCTTTTTCTGCAGCTCTAATGAAGGACTCTCTTGTTCGCAGATGTAAAGTAATCCACTTTAGTAAGTTGCCGGAGCTATGAGTTTCTAGGTTGATAAAGAAGCAGAGTTGCTAAACTATTTATTCCGTAAAAATCCACTTTGTATCAGTGTGTATCACTAAGGGGACTATGTTTCACTTTAGTCATTTCTCTTTGTCTCTACTTATTCTGTGAAAACGAAGATTTTCAACCAAAGTCTAATTTTTATAGGATGGAAGTTGTTAATTTTATTGCAACGTTCCTATTGCACAACGTACAGAATCTGACAACAAATATGTTTACAGTTGTCTCTGGAATTCTGGCGAGAATGTGACAGCAGGAAAGTCAAGAAGAATGGAAGGAGACCGTGTTTGTCTCAGAATTCCTATTTCAGCTAGTTTGGCGTTAGGCCCTTACACATTCCTAATTTTTATATCCTGCTCAGTTAATCAAACAAAGCAACGCTTTCATCCAAGAGTTCAAAATCACAAACGTTCCCCACTTACTTCTTCAGCTCAGTCTTAAACAGAACTCAGAACATTTCACTCTTTCCTTTCATCATGATAATTGACCTTTCTTCCTTTAGTTCACTGACTGCATAAGCAAAAATACTTTTAGAATCTTCTCGGGTAGATGAGGAACATCAGTCACAGTGGTTGAAATAATGATCAAAGTTACAAGACCATTTATTATATTTTAATGCGTAACTTAGATTGAGGACATTTCACATAGATATATCTTTATGTGGGAGGTTTGCTTCAGAATATGATCCCTTCGTTCTTAACTGTTGAACCTTGTTTACTATTTATCCCTAGAAATTTCCTCTTGTAAAATGCATTACAATAAAGATAGGGTATCAAGGGCAAGAAATAAGACAGTGCATAAAAACATTCAACATTGTTTGTGTCTGTGCGTTTATCCCTGATAGGTTTGTGCGACAGCATAATTTTGCAAACATACACACACACACACACACACAGTTTGGTGCAGAAGATTCGGTGGAACATTATGAGTACATGATTAGAATGCTTGCATGGCAATGCAAGTTTTATATGATTTCACTACCATGGGAATAACTCTCATACAAAGGGAAATTTTGTCTTTAACGTATCGGAACTTTTTCATATTCACAAAATTAAGCTGGTATCGTTTTATATCGTATTCACTCCCATGGGAATAACTCTCATACAAAGGGAGGTGTAACTGATAAGTGCATCTGCTCGGCCAGGATTCGAATCGGCTTAGCAGATGTTAATATTATGTGCTCTTGCGCATATAGTTATTACAATAAGGTATAATATATAAATCGATATTTAATAATATTTTAGTTTAATATTTGTTAATAATATGTTCATATATACATATATATGTATAATATATATATAATATATATATATATATATATATATATATATATATATATATATATATATATATATATATATATACACACACACTTATTTCTTTGATGAGATCTATTCACAAAGCAGCCTACTCAACTTCCAGAAAAATTTCAGCTTGAAGTTCTTAGAAATGGCGAATATCGTTGAGAGTAGAAAGTTAAAAGTCCCTCTTCTTTGCCAAGCTTTGTTACGAAAAGAAGCGAAGGCGACGCACATCTGACCCACCAAAGGAAACCGAGATTACAGTCGAGGAAGAAAGTATTATTACCACCTGTGGATGAACTACAAAACGAGATGTAATCTTTGCTTGTGACCGGTAATGGAGAATGTTGAGAGTTAGTGTTAGCTTTTTTCGTGACGATCTTTGAGCATTTAAGATGGCTGAACATGAAAGCGACGAAAGTACCTTATCTCTCTCTTGGGAAATTAATGCCTGGAGACGTCACAGAGAAATAGGGCCCAGGATGTTTGGGAAAAGAATTTGATATCAGAGTGATCCTCAGTAATTTAGTGGTCAGCATCTTAAATGACTGATAACTTACAGTATATGGGTCATATGGAACTTACCGAATGGAAAATCATTTACCTCTCGTCTTAAAACCCTATTAAGGGTAATCCTGAAATTAATTTTCAGCTGCGTCTTCTGGGAGAGGAGATAGTCTCAGGAACGGTTATCGCTTGATATGAGGTTAAGCGGAATTGAAAAAAAAATTGCTAAACTAAAATAAGAGGAAATTTTTAACGAGAGAGTAACTATTAGCAGACATGAAGACACTGTCGGATATTTAGATGACAGTAATAATGACAAAAAAATAGTAAAATTCGTAGGAATGGTATTGTCATTGTTAACAGTTCAGTAAGGCATTGTGTAATTTTTCACATCTTGCCTGTTTAGCTTGTTTATGGAATGTATCTAAAAATGGATACAATTTGAAGGCAATTTCTCATTCGGCGTTTTATTTAAAGAAAATTATGAATGTTAATCAAATTATCACTTTCCTTGGTCTGTAATTTTCACTTTTTTTTTAATTTTAAGAGATTACTAGTCATTGTATATGTAAAATTAATCCCTCATGGTCCTTTGACAGTTTAAATAATTTTTTGTGTTTATTTGTCAAGTTTCATCATTTTTTCTCACAACCAGCAAGATTCAAGATATTTTTATATTTGTTGCTCTTTTTCTTTAAGTTTGAAATATTTTCTCCCAGTGTTCAAGTTTAATCTAAACCTTCTCTGCCGTTCAGTAATGAATAACATTTCTCCATTTACCGTAAAGTTTGGACTTTGTTCATTTCCACATTAATTTTTTTTCATTTCCACAATAATTTTTTTTTTTTTTTTTGCACTTACCTAAAGTTACAGCCAATTAATTCCTTACAATGTAAATTTCAGAAATTCCGCTTACCTGGTTACTTTCCTCTGACAATAAATAGCAATCCATCAGACTGTCAGTTGATCGCTTTTTACACCCCTTACCCGGTAAAATTGAACTTCTTGGTTTCCCTGCTCTAAGAAATGTAGTTTCTTTAGCCCTGTAAGTGACACTGCTTCCGTTATTTACTACAATGTATTTGTGTGTTGATTTTATTTCTATATATTGCTATAAAAATATCTTTACACTTCTCTCTAACTTCAGTATTTACTTCGGAAATAAGGTCTATTCAAATGATTTCCTTTTAAAAGTGAGTTCGTGCCTTTTTACACTGTTTTCTGGCGTTAACCTGCAGATTTTTTCTATTTCCTTTCCCGTCTGTAAATTCTGAAAACTAAAATTATTTACATTTTTACAATTTTTAATTTGTGAACTGTTGCCTAGTCTTTAAAGTTCTTCTTCTTCTTCTGGAAGTTAAAACTATTTCTGTCTGGAGGTTATATATTGCTACTTTCTATCCCCATCCATACTCTTTGAAAATATCTTTTCGTTTAACGTTCTTTTATCCATTTTTTCATATGGGGTAAGCACGATGCCTTCTAAAGGACTTTGATTTGGCATTGGGGTAAGCCTCGATCAGGTCTATTCAAATGATTTCCTTTTATAAAATATAGGTCTATTCAAATGATTTCCTTTTAAAAGCATTAAACTACAAACGTCCTTTTATCAACTGTTTTCTGGCGATATATTTTCAGCCTGTTACCAGATTTTTTTAGTTGATCCTTTCGTCTATCTGACCAACGAAAGACAAAATTCAGTGAAAACGGCCAAAATTATAAGTTATACCGGCTCCCATTTTCGAACTCAGATTTTTTTAGTCGATTTCTGCCAGAACTGCCATCAGCCTATGACTTTTTATAAAAGTTCTTCTTCTTCTGGAGAATTTTTAGTTGATAATAACTATGGGCTCGAACCATCACAAGAACTGGAGTGACGTTTACCCACTTGACAAGTGAGGTATAAGTTGATACCGGCTCCCATCTACAAATCACCGTCGAACTCTTTTGGTGATCACGGTGACTTTCTGGTCCCCATCCATACTCTTTAAAACTGTTTCATAGATCTATCAATATATATATATATAGTCTTTCGTTGGTTATATATATATATAAAAAATATATATATATATATATATATATATAAAGGACGTTTATATATATATATATATATATGTATATATATATATATATATATATATATATATATATATATATATATATATATATATATATATATATATATATATATATATATATATAATTTCTTTGGCCACAAAGCTAAAGATTTGTCGTTTATATTCTCGTCAGTACTTTCCTTCTGAATCAGCTGTTGCGTTTTGTTACTAACAATTCCTTCCATGATGATAGTGTCACTTTACAAAAGGCTGTTTCTTTAATCTGGTTATTTTGCATCATCGCATCACCAAAAAGAAAAAAATGCTGTCTATAGTTTTGCGCAGTTGGAAACAACATTTAAAAGTTTAGGATGGAAGAATTACGCTTAGGATATTCGCATTTTACCTTCTCTCTTTTATGTTATCTTCATTTTACAGTTTAATCTGTAAAGCTAGTTTGTTTTATTTAGCTCCGTTGATTCGTATTTAAAGGCAAAGTGTGTGTATATATATATTTATAATATACAGCAAATATTATACAGTGCATATCTTGATATATAATAAAGTCAACAAATGTTATACAGTGCAGTCTTGATATATATTTTTAAGTAGATGCTGTGTATATGCTATTATTAGGTCATAAATTTACTTACCTATATTATCTTTTTTTTTTTTCATTATTTGTTTCCGTTATAAATGGAAAATAGAAATACCCAAGATTAAAGAGAGGCTGGTGGTCCTGTTACAGACGAGAGTCCACCGGTTTGGACTGCCATGTCCAAAATTTAATGAAGCATTGTGTTTAACGCCATCCTTGACTGAGAGGAAGCGACAGAAAAAGTGAAAGAAGAAGTAAATGGATAAGAAGAAGAAGAAGAAGAGGAGGAGGAGGAAAAAAAGTCCAACAATGCCAAATTCCTTCCCTCTTGTGTTCGTACACCAGCCGACAACTTTCATGTAAAGCATCTATCTATAACTAACGTCGCATTAATTACTCCCCCTGTTTTTCTGTTTATTTATTCTTTATCACCACCGTATCCTCTTTTCTTGGCGGAGGGAATTAATTACCTTTCACTCTCTACAGCAGCCCCGCAGGCTTCTCATTTTCGTCCGAAGGAGAGAGAGAGAGAGAGAGAGAGAGAGAGAGAGAGAGAGAATAAATAGCTAAAGAGGCGACATAACTCTGCTCATGCTGAGAGGACCGACCTCGGATGGCGGATAGTCCTGTCTGTGTGCTATACGAGCTTGTGTGTGTGCATTTGGGTATTTGCGCTCTGGTGCACCTTTCGCTGCTCTCTCTCTCTCTCTCTCTCTCTCTCTCTCTCTCTCTCTCTCTCTCTCTCTCTTTTACTTGAGCAGCATGGAGGGATGTAAAAAACAAAACTTGTAATGACAACATGTAATCTCTAAGTCTTCATAATTTTAATATTTGGACAACCCTTTCCGTGTAGCTTTTTATCTAAAATTGATGATAAATAAGCACGCAAACTTGAGCAGTACAAAATAGCTCCAAAAATTACTGCTATGGAATATTTTAGTATACATCATGGCAGATATTATATATGTGTGTGTGCGTGTGTTATATAAATATATCTTTACATTGTTATATAATTTATTATTTCCATAACTGTACACTGCCAAGTGAATCACGGGTTATAGTCATTTGTCCTTTCGTAAGAAAAACAAGTTGGTTTACTGAAAATTTTCCACTTATAAATTGTAAATAAATAGCAAAGACACACTTTCACTTTCATCTTTAAAGAATATCATTATTATCTTCCCCCTAAAAAATGTTTCAAAGGATTCGTGAAACTAATTTGATAAAAGTATAAGTTAAAATGGTTTTGTTTTATTTAAACAACTAATTCTAGTTTACGAGATGCATAGAAAATCTGGGGAAATTAACCAAGTTCCACCTGTTTACTCGAGGCTGATAAACAAAACACTCTGCCAAGCAAAATGTTAAGTCATCGTTTATATCTGTTGCAGAAGTGCACAAGGGCTGAGGATGTTGTAGCTGTCATCTCGGGCGAGTCCTCAGAGGGTCCTCATTTCTGCATGGCCCCGTTGTCTTCAGACTCGATCTTTGCGTGCTTCTCTAATAACATCATTGCTATTAGTATCATCATCCCCATGATTACTGACTCCGTGCCAAGTGTGGAATTATATAACCAGTTCTCATTTCTTTCCTATTTTTGGAGCTTTGAAATTGGAAAGAGAATGGGAACCATGGTGGGGGTGCGAAAGTTCCAAGTACCACCTATGTAACTGCACACCCCCAGAACCCAACAGCAAGAAAAGAAAGAGAAAAAAAAGCTTCATTTTAGTCAAGCGGAAAACATTGAATGGATTGTTTTCACATTTTTTACTTTCACATTGTTTATTAACATACCTGAAGTTCAGTTTAAGTTTATAGGTGAGATTTCCATCTGTCGAGCAGTCCATTTTTTAATAGGTAAAAATGGCAGTTCTACCGAAACCTAAGTTTAATTTTTAATTATCTATATAAGTTTAATTTTTAGTTATATGAATTACTTCGGAAACTTTAAATGTTCTCCGGTTATTACCATTTGAGCACTCCGAAAGATGTTATTGTCATGAGTAATAATATTATTAGTCTTGCGTTTGTTCTCTGATTTGCACCAGATTTGAATATTTAACCTTGACTGCTTTTCAGGTTAGAGGTCCATTATTCTGTCAGTTTCTTTTCATTTTTCTCTGATTTCAATGAGTCTTGGTCGAATGGCACCTTGACAGCACATGTCGATTTAGAGGCCAAAATTTTATTTTGTAACATTCAATTTTTCTCCAGTTTTGGAGACACTTTGTAGGCAGGTACCTTTGGGGTTGATGGTTTCAAAAATATATTGACCTTGATTTATTTTAAGATCACGTGGCAGTTTAAAGTCAACAATTTAATTTACTCTGATTTTGATCAACCTTTTGGGGTAGGTGTCTTATAGTAAGTGATTATTTTACCAAAGTATATTTGACTTTGAGCCATATTCATTTCTTCTCTTTGTCAGGACGTGCAATAGGTAAGTTCGAGGGCTGAAATGGCAGCTTTTGCTAAGTCTTTTCGTTATTATCGCCTCCAAAACCCTATTATCCGTTCAGCATCCGCCTTTACCCTTCATTATCATTTAGACGAACGAAATATTGATCGCAATCAGTAACTCTAACATGTCTGTAATAAGTCACGTGCTGCAAGTATTACATCCAAGAGCAATCATGTTAGGAAATGTAAGTGTCGAATAGTAACACTGGCAAAGTTTACTGCTTTTGTCTATAGACTTTTTTTTTTTTATTATTCTTCCGAACCTTTTAACATAAACTTTTTTTCTGAAGATCTTCATGAAATTTGTCGGGAAGGTGTCCCAAGGTCCTCTGATTATTTGATCCAAATGATTATGACGTAGACTTATTTACTAGGTCACGAGATCACAGAAATCAGGAAGTAACATTTTGCCCTCATACATCACCTTTAAGGCTGTGAATTATGAAGAATGTAAATTTTAATTTCCTGCCTTTTTCGGAGAAGCAGTAAAAGCTGAAGTGAAACTGTACCATTCAGCGACGTCTTCATCTGCTAAAAAGGATCCAAAAGCATTTTGAAAAGACGTTGTGACATTGCAAAAAAAGTGAAAAGTGTCTTCGGTAACTAAAAGAGATTACGAGATTTATCTGAAGAGTTCAGACTCCTCTGTTGAATAGCAATGACTTTTGAGACTGAGACATTTTCCTGTCGAGTGAAATTTTCTGATTGCTACACATAATCATAATTAATTTACTTTACATAGTATTGTCGTTAACAGTTGATAGCGCCCTTACCTTTCTTTAGAGAGTTCTGGGTTCGTTACTGATGTGAGGCAAAAATATATTAAAATTTGAGAGCAGTCATTCATTTTTAATTACAGAATCAAGGACGAAGCCTACAGTGCGCGTAAAAAGGTTACTGATTGTTAAATGCACTTCGTAAAGATATATCATAAATCGCAGTGATAGTGGCATTGGTAAGGTCACCATCTGTGGCCTAATGCATTGTCTTAACTTTTCGTGACTGCACCATTGAAAATCAGAGAGCTTTGTTTCCTTGTTATAGTTCTGTAGTCTTGAACTTGTATTTCTTACGAGGAGTTTCTTTGTGGCTGTTTTTGGAGTATTTGCCCGCCGTGTTCGTGCGTCACCGTTTAGTCATGCCAGTTATTTCTTATTCACTATGCAATCTCGTGGCTAAAATATAGATATTCTTTCCATCAGTGTTGGATGGCCATAAGTAGACCATTTCTTTGTGTCATTATTTTGTTTTTTATTCTGAAAATTTCCATTTAAATATGCTCACTAATAACAGTTTGCATATTGTTTCGTCATTTCATGATCCCAAGATTAGCATTATGTCTCCGTTTTGAAAAATATTTGTAATTTGCTTCGGACTGTAGTGTTTTAACTGAAGGTATTTCACTAATCTTCCATGGAGTTCTGCTTCCTTTTCATATATTGTTTTCTTGTGTGAATGATTCCTAAATATTTACAGTTTTTCGTTTATTTTTCGTGATTATTGCGTGATATTCAGAATTTTTGTAGCGTTTGTTCTTTCCGTAAAACTCCCACTTTCACTTCGTCAGATGTTATGCAGTTCTTATTTATATAATTTCATGTGTTAGAAAAACTTCTCCGAGCTGTTTATCTCAAACTCCGTTTTTCTTCTTAAGCACCCGACGTCCACACGTTACTGTAATTAAGGAACTGCTTCGTATTGGTCTCTCCACTAACGAGATCATAAGTCTTTGTAGGGGGTCGGGAAATGCTATAGCAGACGTCTGAAGAAAAACCTGTCTTTACTTAAAGATAGAGGAAGAATTCTATTGTGTCCTCTCTCTCTCTCTCTCTCTCTCTCTCTCTCTCTCTCTCTCTCTCTCTCTCTGGGGCGGAACACGATATATGCTGTTTCTTGTAATTGACGACGTCCCTATATTAAGTAAATGGACGCTTTGAACATCTGAATCTACCCTCACCTCTTTTTTCCTAGTTTGTTTGTGTGTTTCTTCAGTTTTTTTTTATAAGAAAATTTATCTAGATAATTTATTCACTTCCATTACAATGAATAGCTCCTCCCTCACTTTCACAAAAACTTATTGATTCTAATCAAGCATTTTGGCGTTTGATTTGTCATGGACAACTTTAAGTTTGGATTCTATTGTGTAAATTAGGTTGATCATTTATTATTATCGTACGCTAGAATTGTATTTTATTTGCCAGCTAATTATTTTCAGCATTGCCACCCGAGGTATGTTGACTTCAAATTTGTAACCAGTCTTACCACACCAGTGACAGGAGTCCTATTCAGGTTTAGAGTATCTCCATTGTTTCCAAGCCATTGCATTAGAATTCGGATTTTTAATTTCAAAGCGCAGTTTGTGAATAGCGCTACCAAAATATGTTCTTGAAACAAGTATAGCTCTGGTAGTCCAGAGCCTGTTAATTGTGGTATTAGCACAATTGTCTCTGTTCAAAATCCATGTTTCCAAAATCAAATCACAGTAACGTGAGAACTACTTTGCACGAGCATTTAAAAGTTGTTTTGGAAACTTGCGGCCGAAAATCCTGATTTCTGCAGACCCTAAACTACTGTCAAGTGATAAACACACGGACGATAAGGGGCTGCGAGGCATTCATGAGCGAGAAAACTATGCACTACAGTTATCAAGAACTACTGATGTTTTGACAATAATACTACTCTTGATACATTGCTAAACAATAACCTATGTACTAGTTTTAAGAAGGCAAATTGTGAATGAGCAATATTCAGTTTCTTTAAATCAATTATGTGATGAGGCAGTTCACTACCTTACCAATTCAATTTGAAGTTTTTGCATAGCTGTTACTTCTGCGTAAATCACTGCTGATGTTTGATGTCATTCTCTTACTCTCCCCAGAGTGTTAGGACTTCCTGGTTTGGTTGCCATGAAAGCTCTGGCTTAATGTTGGCTCGTCATAATGGTAAATTTAAGAACAGAATTACAGTCTCAGTTCATTAAACCAACTCCTTTTAGCAGTAACGCTACTGGGATATTTCAGTCATGCCATTTTTATAAAATTTAGAACTAAGGCACCCAAGTACACAAAATGTTGGAGCACATTTTCCTACCAGGAGACAAGCTCACTATTGTCTCCCTGCTGACCCATCAGCAAACAATGTAATCGATGGCTATTCGACTGCAGTGTCACATTTGATGAAAATGGTTATATGCCACAAATGAAAATATATTATACGGCTAGAAAGCGGAGGGCATCGACGAGGCGGAATGAAAACATTCTCTTCATTTTCTGTTACTTTGCCAGTACGTTAAAGTGATTTAATGCAATCATTGTTGACATCTACAATGCTATTAACATTATTATACATTATTATACTTAGAACATCATTGAGAGTAATTTTCCTGACGTTGGAATGAAGATTATTGATAATTAAAATGAGAATGTAATTATCAATCCGGTGCAGAGGGTCTGAAAATCCTTCTTTTAGTGTCAAAGTACATAATTTTTCAAGCCAGTGCTCTGCCACGGCAACAAGAGCGGGAAATCCTCACCGACGGTTAGCATGTGCCACCTACAAAGTAGTTTATCCTTTGCTTTTACGACTGCAAGAACTATAAGGAAATGGGGCCACCGGGCCTCTGCCTCGCCTCTCGAGTGTTTCAGAGCTTTTAAGAGACGTCTTCGTGGAGGAATCCAGGTTGGTTTTGCATCCCCTCGCAGATGCCTTTTCATTTACTCGGCCGCTTAATGGGTGGTTGACTATTCCAAACATCCACAATTCTTGTGCGAATCTTGTTGAAACAACATCTTACGGTCTTTTTCTCTTTGTGCGTTGTGATTTAATGCACTCCCACAAGGCTATTCTGCTGTCATGGTGCAAATAAAGATATTATTGCAGCTTCTAATTCCTCTAGCGCGGCGGATACACTCTCCATGTGTGTGCGAGAATCGGACATAAACGAAGGTAGGAGCATAAAACGACGACGAAAATAGAATGAAAAGAGGAACAGTTATTACGAGAAGAGTTGCAGATGCGAAGGTCACGTGGTTGGATTTATGTTGTGCCAATTGCGTCCTCCGGGAAGGGAGACTGGTCGTTAGTTATGCCGGGAATGAAGACACTCAAATGACACTCACGCTTTCTTGTTTTCCTTCAATCCGTTTCCTATTTTCAGCGATTCTGACAACTGACCAAGAGTGGTGGCTGTTAAGGCTGGCATTCTTTTCCGAGATTGGCTTCCTTTTTTTTCAAATTAATCACTTGTAGTTTATTTCGCTCAGTGAGAGCTTGGTTGTTTGTATTCAAGTTGCTGGGGCAGTTTCTACAAATAATGATATTTGTGGCTGTTTTCGATGAGGATGATATGAAGGTCCCAAGACAGGGAAATTTGAACCAAGTAAACACTTAAAAAAAAATTGTGGATAACACAAACAGCAGGGTTATTTATACTCATACACATACCAGTACACACATATACACACACATATATATATATTGTTACGTGATGAGGTTAATTATTAATTACTGTGATTTATATAACCTTGCTTTACCTAAAACCCACGTAATCCTATCAGTTAAGGCTAAAAGTTACCCAAAAAGACAGATAATTAACCTTAATTAGATTTGGTCGCCAGTTGAAACTAGGTTACTGAATATATTGATTTATTTTGAACACATGAATTAAATAAACCACATTACTTAACATCTAGTTCAACAGAAAAAAAAAAAATACCATTTACCAGACAACAACAGCAGTGAATGAAATGAAAATTTTACATGGGACCAATTGATTAGCTCCAACTACAGCTTATTCCCGAAATGAACTTCGGCAGAAACACATTTCGATATTTCAACTCAACATTAGTGGATGCTAGCCAACAACAGCTGATGAACTAAGAAATCTTATGGGAGCTATGACACACATATAAAGCAATTTCAGTGGGGCAGGGAACTCTCACATATAAGCAATTTCACGGGCAGGACTCGAGTATATTATTGCTACTCCTTCTCCAAACAAGATTACAGCTCCAAGGTGTGCCCGATTCTGGAAGAGACGTATCCAGATAACACTTCAAATTCCAGGACCTCTCACTTATCATGAATTGACTGCAAGGGATGTATCTTAGATCAATGATATTATGTTAACACCATGGAGGATAATTTATGCAATCTCACTAGGCAACACTAATTGTACTTCATATAATTGACTTCATAAATGGGGTATGTTTTCACTAGGATTTCCTTAGTCAGTGACTGTTTAAGAGAGGAACTTGAAACAAGAAATAAGGGGAAGGCCTAAAGGGAGGACCTGGAAGTAATTGTCATCTTCAGACTTACCTTGGAGTAGATAATGCAGTGATCAATTGCATCAGATGCCCTGGGTCCGTTGGAAGGCAGTTTCCCCAGCTGTTCCACAAGAGGGGTAAAGAACAAAAGGAGGAGGCCAAGAGAGAGACCCTGTGCTTGTGCTTTCACTCAAGGGTAACGCTGGACTGACGAGCTGGGTCAAAGTGCATGGGTGCTTGCTTGGAAGACTCCTCCCACTTAATGGCCTGCGGGTAGCCTGAAAAATGACAAAAAACTCGCCAGTACGAAGGTCATAGTAAAATGAGCTTAAGCTATACCCTAACTAAAGGTGGCCCTGGTAAAACCTACCCTGTTGAATAGGTCCCCAAACTAAACTTCAAATCCGTCGACGACGGCTGGTGTTTTGAAAAACAGCCAGCTCTCTGGCTTGCCACCCTCAACTGCTTTACACAGAGAAAGCTTTGGTTCTTTCTTTTCTTGTTTTTGTTTATATTTCTACTAAATCAAAGGAAGAGAGGTCATAATATATATATATATATATATATATATATATATATATATATATGTATATATATATATATATATATATATATATATATATATATATATATATATATATATGTATATATATATATATAACATATATAAATATTTGTAAGAATATATATATATATATATATATATATATATATATATATATATATATATATATATATATATATATATATATATATATATATATGCTATATATATATATATATATATATATATGGTGTAGGCCGTAGAGTATTGGCGACTCCACAGCCCACCTCTGGAAGGTGCATTCAGCCTGAGTGAGTCTAATAACATGCTGTAAAACCAGAAGACTGCTTTCTTTGCCAGTCCCCCTTCATATGGGAAAAGGCATATGGAGCAAAAACTATAACATATATATATATATATATATATATATAAAACATATATATATATATATATATATATATATATATATATATATATATATATATATATATATATATATATATATATATTCAAGCTAAAAAGCAGTAAAAACTACAGCATTTTGCAACAGAGAGAATGAGGTCCATCCTCTAATGCAATGTATTTGAATTCGACAGATATGTGTATAGATGGTATGCAATAAATTTATATCCGTATTCGTTTGGCAGCACGTTCAGCGATGCAAGGTTTAGGGCTAACGGCATTTCTATAATGCAAGAAGACCTGAACATAATTGTAGCAGCTAAAGCTTGTTACAGCTAAGAAAAGAGAACAAACATAATTTAATAAATTTGAAAAAGGTCGCTATGCTGGATGAAAAATCAAACAGGCAACCAGACGTCAGTCAGGTATTTATACACTATTATTGGAAAGCTCATTAAATGATCAAGGATGATTCCTCGTGGTCAGCGATTCAAATAGGCAATAGGGTGGATTAAAGTCAAATGATGCGGGAAAATTAGCATGACTGTTTTATGAAAATGCAACCTTCTCTGCAGAGTGAAATTCTCTGCAAAAGAGTACTGTTAAAATTGTAGTATAATATGAGCAACTGTAATTTAAAAGCATTCCATTGGAGTTGAGGTAAAATCACTTTTAGATTTTTAATGATAATACTCTTTTAAAATAAAACAATAACAGAAAAATCAAGATTACAGTCATTTGGAGTTACAGAACTGTTCTGGTGAGTAATAATGTACTGCATGAGAGCACCAGACTTATCTACAAGTTTCTGTGATAAACCTCCATTTTTTTTATTCATCAGGTTAGAACTACTGGCTGTAGGAACGTACATACATGCATACACACACTATATATATACTTACACACACACACATATATATATATATTGTGTGTATTTTTGTGAGTAAAGCTGTTGTTTATAATAAATTAGCAATAATCGGTAGTTCTTGGCTTGAAGTATGCAAAACAAAAACTAACACATTCCTAGTAACTTGGCTCAAAGGTAATCTACCTCCATAATCGTACTTCATACCTATAAAGTGCTAGAAAATAAAATAAACAGCTTAAAAAAACAGACGGTAAGTAAAGGGGGGGGCGGGAAAGACCGAAAATAACAGATCCCCGAGAATTCAGAATAAGACAGACTCATTTAGTTGCTCTCCCTCTCAGCATCTTGGTTTCTGCTAATTTCAAAGAGCCGAAGTTAAAACAAGAAGTCAGATTCAATTAGAAAAGACGAGGTGGAGGAAAGAACGGTGGTCTTGAAATTCACTCTACCTAGGAAGAAACCCTGACCCCCCCCTCTCCCCTCTTTTTCCTCCCTCCCACCCCCATCCTAATTAGCTGCTGTGCCATTTGACGCCGGTCTGATTTTCCGCTTCATTAGAATACAAGCGGCTCGTTGCTTCTTCCCACTGACATATTGGATTGTGAAAGTTACTCCAAGAATTTGCTGCTTTTTGTATATGTGGGTTGGTGTTTGTTTTCCCCAGTCCATCGTTTTATAAATCAACAGAGATGCATTATGGGGTCCAGATTTAAAGGGAAGAGAAGCTAGTTATTTTCTGTTTCTACGGAATCACTACAGGTTCTTTTTATGCGTAAAAGGAACAAAGATAAGTAATGTATATCAGTATACCAAATATGTTTAGTGTATTACTTTGCAATTCATGGATGGATCTGTGTTATAAAGTTTGTGACCCATAGTCTTAGATAACAACGTAAAGAGGAAAAAGAACATTGTCACTGGACTAGCTTGTATCTTTGGGGGAACGTCTGTTATCTGAAGATTTACAAACAATAATACACTTTAACAAAGGTAGTCTATGAGTAATAAACTCCAAGTTCAGATTTGCCTTCGTCCAGCTCAGGGCCGGCCTCTCACCACTGACCCACAGAATAGTATGCAGTCCCAAGTTTTTACATACATATATTATATATATATATATATATATATATATATATATATATATATATATATATATATATATATATATATATATATATATATATAGGTTTGAACCAAAAGTAGACAGACAGTAATTTTCATTTTGAAATTACATTTACAGTTATATTAACTGTAAATGGTAAGATTACTTATCATATAAAATTCCTTTGGTTAAGTTGGTCCAGGAAAGGGAATAGTGAAACCTGTATTAATTATTAGTAGCTTTATATATATGTATATATATATATATATATATATATATATATATATATATATATATATATATATATATATATATATATATATATATATGTATGTGTGTGTGTGTGTGTGTATATATATTTATATATACATATATATATTATATATATTTGTGTGTGCATGTATATACGTGAAAAAGGAATTGAAATTAAAATACGGTTTTTTACTTGCTTTAGTCTTATTACTATGAATAATTAGTAGTGAAAGTTACATTAAATTCGGTACTATTAAAATGTCATTTTTTTAACTCATTTAAATAAAGCATTTTTGTTGTTGAGATACTGTTGAGAAACTGTGTCAGTCTGGATCTTAAAAGGACCCGGTTTTGTGATATTTTGCATTTTTAGTTTTATTTAAGGTTGAAATTAGCCATGATCGTGCGTCTGGTACACCTGTAGGTGCCAACAACACAGGTCACCACCGGGCCGTGGGTGAAAGTTTCATTGGCCGTGGCTAAGAGTTCCGTACAGGATTATACGCTCTACAGAAAACTCGATTGCGCCGAAGAAACATCGGCGCAGTTTTTACTTGTTTTATTTATGCATGTCTCGTTCTCAGAGTAGAATGAGTCCTCTTCATTCGGCAATCGCTAAATTTGAGTCACGTCATTTGTAGACCTTTGCATAGAAAGAGTGAGTCTCTTTTAAACATCTCAGGAGCTGCTATTCGGGTATGTGTCCCTGCTGAAATAAACAATTATTATTATTATTATTATTATTATTATTATTATTATTATTATTATTATTCAGAGGTTCTTTGCATGAATTACATCGCTTGAATTGCAGTGATCGTAATTAGAGCCCTGAAAATTACATTTTCTTAGCTATGCATGTTCTGTAAATCCAATATAGGCAGATATATTTGTGTTTATGTTAGTGTGTGTGTATTTGTTTGCTCACGTAAATGTAATATGTGTAATATATAAAACATACGGTTGTGAGTATTTTACACAATATAGTACAGTAGTAACTATTAGATAAACAACATATGCATACATACATACACACACACACACACATATATATATATATATATATATATATATATATATATATATATATATATATATATATATATATATAAAGTGACGATGTAGATACAGAATACTTTAATTTATACTCATGTTACTTCACATTTTCCTTAACTGCATTTTACTGATCAGTTATTTTCGTTTACACTGTTGTCATATTTCTTTTTATTACTTTGTTTTGATGTTGTATTCTGCTGTTTTTTGGACACATTTAAATGAGCCCTCCTTTCTTTCTATCTTTTTTTTCTATTTAATATGAGCTCTCTTTCTCTCCATATTACTGTCCTCTCTCTGCGTCACTTCTTTCTTTTTCATCCACTTGAGTTTATCCATTGCGTCTTTCCCTTATCCTTCTTCCTCTTCTCATTCAAGTTTCCTCTCCGTTGTGTGTTTTTCTCCCTTGACAACCTTCGAAGTGTAGGTAGGTAGGTAGGTAGGTAGGGGACCCCCTCCGTGTATACCTGTCTCGGTGGCTGGCCGCTGTAGCCACCAGCGCCTGTGTTGGCCGCACCGCATACTTGAGGTGGAGTTTTCTGCACCTGATGTTTTTATACGAAATACCTCCGAATTTTCGCTTTTCTCCCCTCCCCCACGGTCCTTCCTCCCCTTCCTTCCCCTTTCGGAGGGGAGGGACGAGAAGCAGGTTGGGTACGGACGAAATGCTCCGAAATGCATAGGAAGGAGAGAGACGGACTTCACGCTATGGCCTTTTACTTAATATGAAGGTGAACATTGCTAAGATAAGGTGGATGTGTGGAGAGGGAGCGAGGTAGAGGGCATATGATTTTAAATGTATTAACTGATCATGACTGAAAGGAAAGTCATCATGGAGTAAAATGAAGAGGAGTTTAAATGACATGCCGGATAGATAAATAGTCAAGAATAAAAAGCTATTTATGAACTCACTTGCAAACATAAAAACACATCCATCCACACATATGTTTGCATGAATACATATATGCATAGATGTGTCTCTCACAGAGAGAGGGAGAGAGAGATGAGACTAAAAAACAAGTAGATGCAAGGCATACACAATAATAAAAGGTGAAACTGCGCACCCCAGATCTATTCCCTACTTCTTCTTCGTCTTCTTCTTCTTCTTTAGGAGAGACTGATAGCACGATAAATGGTCTCAAAATGTTCAGGTGTGTTACGTTCTGTGCAACATCACAAGACGTACATAGTCCTCGCCTCGCCACTAAGTCTTTTGTCCGGCCGTTCTGCTATCAGGGAATCGTGGTGTTATGTTCCTTAATGCTCTCTTTTGTTTTTGAACTCTCTCTCTCTCTCTCTCTCTCTCTCTCTCTCTCTCTCTCTCTCTCTCTCTCTCTCTCTAGCTAAACACGTATAGGAATTATGCATTGCGAGTAACGCCAATTGATTTTAATAAGTGTGTCTGTTTGCAATTTTGTGTTTTGTACAAGGGTTAAAAAAAGAACTAGATATATAAACCTAATATTCAAAAGTGTATGTATGTCATTTTCATGTATAAAGATTTATTTTCACATTGAAGTTTCATGATAGAATTAACAGATATAAAAGTTAGGAAAGAAAAGATCCAGTGCTCTTCAGAGGTATTTAACGATTTTTTTGATGAATACAGAACTTTCTTCCGCGTGCAGAACTAAATGCAGTGAGCTTGGTGCAAAAAGACAATGGTTCTTAAGGTGGCTCTGGAATGAGTAATGAAAACAATTCATGCTACAATTTAAGCTAACGGTGCTTTTAATGTTCTTGTAAAAGAAAACTATTGAGATGGCTTTGTCTGTCCGTCCGCACTTTTTCTGTCCGTCCGCACTTTTTCTGTCCGCCCTCAGATCTTAAAAACCACTGAGGATAGAGGGTTGCAAATTGGTATGTTGATCATCCACCCTCAGTCACCATACATTCTAAATTGCCGCCCTCTAGCCGTACTAGTTCTTATTTTATTTAAGGTTGAAGTTAGCCATATCGTGCGTCTGGCAACGCTATAGACAGGCCACCACCGGGCCGTGGGTGAAAGTTGCATGGACCGCGGCTCATACAGCATTATACCCTGTACAGAAAACTCGATCGCGCCGAAGAAACTTCGGCGCATTTTTTTTTTTTATTTTTATTTTTGCAGGCCTCAGAACGTAAATGGAAGGCACTATGACAAACTTTTGCAGATTGTCTGTGTTGGCTGAGGACAGTTTAAGCTTGAAATAGTTCATGGGAGAGAACAGGTTATGTTACAAAGTCAGGTGGTTAATTCCTTTTTATTGACATCTTATTTGTCGAATAGTAGCTGTACATTTTCATATCATAAGTTTTTCTGTTTGGCTTAAATCAAATTTATGAACTTGATTTTCTTTCTAGTAACTCTTTACAGGACATTTTAAATGATGGACAAGTCTTGAATAAGCTACCACGTTGTAAGGAATATCATTTCAATATGTTATTTCACACACTAGCCTTACCAAAGTACCACCCTAGATTTTGCTATCTTGGGTGACAAACCTTGAAAAATCAGGTTTAGGCCTATAGACCCAAAGGTTAATGCAAGAATCCATAGCGATTTTCAGGAGAGAATAAACTATAAGATTTTTGTGTAAATGAAAGAGAAGACAATAATCGAGCAGATGTTTTAAAACAATAATGACGTAAGTAACTGATGACAATGTGGCAGGTCACTGAATAGTTTTGGAATAGAAGTGTTGAGGAGACAAAAATTTTGAAGTGTATCAAAAGGTTTGCAGAATCTGTCTTCTTTTGTGCCATCCAAACGTAGAAATTTTACTTTAAATAGAATAAAGATGGTCGTAGAATTTTAATACCGCTCTACACAAACCTGCACATCCGTAGAATGAAACAGAAATGGCTCTCCATTTGTACAATGAATCCCCATCCTATTCTTCTACCAGAATATTCCTTTAAACTCTGAAAATGTTTGCTTTCTGTGCTTCCTGGCTCTAAATGCATATTAGACTAGATGTTTATTTAAATTACGATGAGACGAAGGCCTGACGTAACTTCAAGAGAGAATTCTTCTGACACCATTAATCTTTTTTATTACCTCCAACGACGAGGTTATGGCTTTGTTTAGTTTGTTTGTTAGCAGGATTACGCAGTAGGTTATCGGTGGATTTGCAAGACAGTGTCATCTAAGGTAGACCTTGTGAATTGACAGTAATAATTAAATATTGCTACAAATATGGATAAGGGACCTTTTGTGTTTATGGTGAAAGGAGAAGTGGTTGATCAGCTATGGGAGAGGTTTTTGGCTCCGATTGCATTTGTTTTACATTTTGAATTCCTTTACTACAGAGAAAATTATTGCAAAATATCTCTGCCGTTGACGGTAAACACATACCCGAAAAATAATTTGAATGTGCGAAAAAATTCTCAGAATTTTAGAATTTGTTAATTAACAACTGACAAATGTTTAGATTGTTCTAAAGTAGCCGCACTACTACTACTACTACTACTACTACTACTGCTGCTACTACTGCTGCTGCTGCTGCTGCTGCTGCTGCTGCTGCTGCTGCTACTACTGCTGCTGCTGTTGCTGTTGCTGTTGCTGCCGCTTATAAGAAGAAGAAGAAAGAAGTCTGTTTAGGGCAAGAAAATTTTGCACAGTAGATACGAGGAGACGTTGTATAAATTAGCAGAATAAGAATACAATCTCTTCCGTTGCTTCCCTTCAGTATTACCATGTTCTGGGTTAACTTCGATTTACTTGGTTTTGATTATGTCATCCTGCCCTTAGCTGACAACGAGTTTTAAAAACCTCTCCCATCTTTTTTTTTTTCGTTTGCGAAGAAAGTATTTAAATTGTTTATGCATAAAATATTGAGTTTCAATAAAAAAGTTATGCTCTGTGCAAATGTGGTATAAGTATATGGCATAAAATACAAACAGGTACACACAAACGTACAAGCACGCATATGTGAATGTGGCAATTGCATTTTATATATATATATATATATATATATATATATATATATATATATATATATATATATATATATATATATATATATATATATATATATATATATATATATATATATATATATATATATATATATATATATGTGTGTGTGTGTGTGTGTATTTATGTTTGTATGTATTATAGGAATATTTATTGCACCTTAATATTGAACATTTTCAACATGAATTGCCAATTAGGCGAAAATAATTGAATGATGAAGAAAATATATCGTTCCACTTGTTTAAACCGGATATTTATCCTGTCTTCACCTTCCATTAAGAATAAAAATTCTGAACTTTACAACCTCGTTGCTTGTATTTACTGATTGTGTGTGTGTGTGTGTGTGTGTGTGTGTGTGTGAGTGTGTGTGTGTGAGAGGAGAGAGAGAGAGAACATTACAGAAAAACGTTCTTCCACAAGCAAACAATTTTGTGCAATTAAATACTCATGAACTATGGCCGTCTTTGAGTCACCTAACTTACAAAGCAGACGAATATATACTGATCTGTTAACTAAACTTTGAAACATATGCTGTCATTGAAGTCGAAGAAGTTATGTTGCTGTGGTACAATAATGGATTTTGCTTTTGCAGTCTTGTTTGATTACGAGTAACCTAAATGTTTTATAAATTGGCAGAAACATCTGGTTTATGTATGTGCAGCCTGTGATGTTTCAAATTCTAATGAGATCTTTCTACATAATACTTACGTCGTGTAAAGTCTCTCTCTCTCTCTCTCTCTCTCTCTCTCTCTCTCTCTCTCTCTCTCTCTCTCTCTGAATCTTTACATAAAGCGAGAGCATGCAGTAGGTGCCCTGATTTCTAGGCTAGTGAACCAGGGATTCGGGAGGTCAGCGTCTGGGTCAATCTTCCCTTGGCGACAGGGCTGGCATTTCTACCCGAAGCATTTCTCTCTCTCTCTCTCTCTCTCTCTCTCTCTCTCTCTCTCTCTCTCTCTCTCTCTCTCTCTCTCTCTCTCTCCAGAATTTTCCCCGAATGTAAGCAAAGAGGGACCTGGATTAGAGTTCCCTCAATCAAACCAGATTCCTCGCATTGCGAAAATGACTTCGGCGGTAAGGAAATTCGCGGCCGCTCGTATACACACTGCACCTGTCGTCATTGGCTTTGCAAGGATCGCCGTTGAGCGGTGTTCGTTTTGGAAGGAAGTTGGGGCATATTTTGGTGTTTGTTTGTGTATGTAGCCCTTCTCCTCTCGATTTTCACTTTCATTTACTGTGTCGTGTGAGTTCATGTCATCGTTAACGCTCTTTTCTCTCTCTCTCTCTCTCTGCCTCTCTGCATCTCTTTCTCTGCCTGTCTATCCAGTGACATATTATCAAGTACTACCGTTTTTTTTTGTACAATTACAATTTACTAATTACCAAATAAATCTCAAATGTACGAAATAACATGGCTTATATTTTTGCTGGTTTTGTTCTGTGAAAATGAAAAATAATAGTCTTTTTATTGCTTTTAGGTGTAAACTGGCCTCGTAATTGTCAAATCATTTACACCAGAAAATGAGGACATTTTAGAACGGATGAGTGAGATGTTTCCATTTAGAGATGAAATTTGTATTTTTTTTTTATCAAGAAATTCATAAACGAGTGAAACATCTTACTCTTAATATACTGATCCTTATTGTACGAGTTGATAAGGGCGATTATAGTACTGAGATCTAGAAGTAGTGATAGTATCTGAAGAAAGTTTGCCTTGGTCAAGAATTTCGCCATGATTGCTTGAGCTCAACTTTGGAAGTGGCTAGCTTTTCATGAGTTGTTTATTGGTCTTGAAAAGTATTTAACAGCATTCAGATTGAAAGTACTACGGAGTCGTGATGTAAATAAAAAAAAGTTTCTTTGTGAATGACAAGTGTATTTACTTAAATTCAAGAATTGTGCAATTCTCTAAACAATGCAATGGAGACTGTCCATGTTTCAGTGTTTCACACAGATCAAAGCAGTTTTCTCTCTCTCTTTCTCTCTCTCTCTCTCTCTCTCTCTCTCTCTCTCTCTCTCTCTCTCTCTCTCTCTATATATATATATATATATATATATATATATATATATATATATATATATATATATATATATATACATATCTATATCTGTATATAATATATATATATATCTGTATATTCATATATAAATAAATAAATATATATGTGTATATATTTATATATCGTATCAATTTCCATATTTGCATTTGTTCACTACGTCGAAAAGTGTGAAACTTTCAGAAACGTTGACGGATAACCACTATATATACAGAGTCGTATATACTTGACATCACTTAATGTTGATGATCTTCGATCTTGAGTTTCATATCCGTAATAAATCAGTTTTTCCTAAGATGACACGCTCCGAATCCTTTAAAACTTGCATACTGCAGCATCACTAGAAGAGAGTGCGTAGACCCTTTTTATAAAGTTTGATACCAGAGTCCCTAGTTACCTCATCCTTTGCTTGGGGTAAAAGCCTTAATATATTGCAGTAGATAATGGTACTTCTGCCACTTTGAGACCCCAACTCTCCAAACACCTGTCAGAGACTGTAGATTAACTCAGTATCTCTAAACCAAATGAATCCCCTCTGGGTTGGTTTTACATTTAACGGGAATAACTCGGTCTATAGGAGTCTGGGCGGAAGAAAAATGCCTGAATTCTGCACAGTTACTCGGATATTCAAAAGTATCATTATCAACCTTGGTTTAAACGTCGCTTTGTCGTAAAGTGTGAGTTTCCCGAAAGTATCAAAAGGAACAATGGCCAAACTGAATTGTGGCCATTGGATGGACAAAATAAGCCTTAAGAGCCAGAGAGATTTTTACATTATCCAAGGAACCCTTTGAAACTCCTCAGCGGTGGCTTTCTAGAATCTAGCGGGCTGACCTTGCTCAGAATCTGATGACAGAAACGAGTAGTTTTGCGCGCACATTTTCGGTAATGGGTACGTAAGATTTTTATCCTCATCGTCCTAAGGACGCATTTGCACTTGCGAGTGTGTTTATATATTTTAATGTATTTGCATTAAAAAAAAAATTTTTCATATTGTACACACATACTTGTAAATTTATATGTGGGTCTCTGTTCCTTAAATTGTGGTTTGCAGCCGGCGCCTTACTGTATGTTTGCCGTCATTTAAGTCTAAAAACATTGTCTCTCCTTTTAACTTGTATCTCTACTAACGATTTTTCTTTCTAAGATGTCATACGTTGTGCTGTCTGCAGTGTTTGTTCTTTGCACTTCCGTGTGTCTCGCAAAAGTCTAAATTAATTCTCTGCAATTGAAAATCTTAAGTTTTATTCACCAACGCATCGTGAGTAGATATTTCAAGAAGGATAAAGTTTTGAAGATAGGCTTTGATTGGGTATATTGAAACAAATAGGGAACATACGACTTTTATAGATAAAAACCAATAAAAAAGATTGTAAAGTGCATAGAAATTTAATAGATAAACATATATTCTTCATAATCCGTTTCCACACGCAAACTGTGTAACACATTTTCCTAACTTTTCAGCATATTCTTTCATTTACGTTTGTCTGCTGCTTAATTTCACGGTTGCGGAGGATTTTCATTTCGATAAAAATTTCTTGTGCTTCTTTTGAAACGCCCTTCGGAAACTTTTCATCCTCATTCTCACCCGCAGGTGTCCTTTATCTCTTTTATATCGGAGACAGGGCGCATTTCTTCTGTAGCAAATGCTGCGTAGATCATTTCCTCTCCTGTTTTCTCTCGAACTTAATCCGCGCGCACTAGAGCAACGGAATATCCTGTTTTCTTTCATTTTAGAATAAAACTTTAATGTCAATAAAGTTATTAATTTCCCTTTCGAAGATCATTCAAACTTCTGTTCGTGTTTCAAAAGCAAAGCCGGATCATTTCTGTTCCTTGTTTAATGTAGTTCAGAATTTCCTCTTGATCTTTATTAGAAATCACACGTCTTACTTTTTTCTTTGTAAAATAAATCGTACCTCTGCTTTGTAAATAAATTGAGACTAATTTTTTTTTTTACCCGACACTTTGATGATAATATTTTGTTCGTTATGTTTTTAAGACAGTAGCATCAACGGCTATTGTTTCTTTCTTAGACCTTTTATTGTTTCTTCCCTTTTTCTTGGCAATTCAGATTGCTGCAGTGTTTTCGTAAGACCGTCAAATATATCGTTATTGTATTTCAGTCTATAATTTTTATTGTTTCTTAGTATATCAAAGTTATCGTAATGTTTTTCTGTAAGCTTTTGAGATGTAAACTGTTGAGATGGCTATTTGTCTGTCCGTCCGCACTTTTTTTGTCCGTCCTCAGATCTTAAAAACTACTGCGGATAGAGGGCTGCAAATTGGTATGTTCATCATCCACCCTCCAAACATCAAACATACTAAATTGCAGGCCTCTAGCATCAGCAGTTTTTTTTTTAATTTAAGGTTAAAGTTAGTCATAATCGTGCTTCTGGCAACGATATGGGATAGGCCACCACCGGGCCATGGTTAAATTTTCATGGGCCGCCGCTCATACAGCATTATACCGAGACCACCGAATGATAGATCTATTTTTGATGGCTTTGATTATACGCCGTAGCGGCTGTACAGAAAACTCGATTGTGCCGAAAAAACTTCGGCGCATTTTTTACTTGTTTTTTCTAAGGTCATCACTCTTCGTTTTGAAAGGTATTTCAAACTCCTGTTTTCAGTCTAGGATCAGTAAACTCTTCTTTTTTCAGGTGACCCAAACCCGTGTAAATTTAGCTTTTTGCGGTAATTAAGACCTGTGCTATTTCTCAAATGCAAATAGTTTAAAACGTTATTTAGTTTTCCACTTGTTTTTCTTCTAATTTGTATTTGTTTTATTTCTTTTAGTTTTAACCGCACTTATTTTTTATAATTTCACGAAGAAGTTCATTCACATTCCTAAATACATTAAGGCATATGGTTTCATAACAATATATTTGATAGTTTGTTAATAGTCTCCTCCCAGAAGTTTGACGTTTATGTGAAAGGTCAAATATTTTTGGCAATTTTTAAGAGAGTCTTACTTAAGACTTTCTTGCAAAGTAAAAAAAATATTTATTGATTTTCTTTTGTTTTTGACCCCACCCCGAACGTTGACTTTCTGGTCCGCCTGTCTGTTCTGTCGCCCGACGTATCGGCTTGTAAGAGACGGGTGTTTTCACCAACTGTGAAGAATAATTTGCAAAGTACATACAGTTAATTCCAAATGACTTTTGTAGGTCTGACCATTCCCACTGGAAAATTCTCCAAGACTTGAAAATACCCAAAGGAGCACAGGTTACTTCTACTAATCACAGTAAAGAACTCTATGGACAGTTGTTTATGCGCACCTGCTTTGGAAGATAGCTATTATTCTAGAAAAACATTAACCTGGTTTAGAAAAAGAACGAAAAGAAGGGTACATACTAAGAAAACACACAATGAAAAGATCAGATTTTTATCTTTCCAAGTTCTCTCTAATTTGCAGTGAATTTACATCAGCTCACTCCTTGGCGCGTCTCAGATAATCTTGACCGACTCAAACTCTAATTAGCCCTGAGTGCCTGTGAATAACAGAGGCGAGGCTTTGCATTGTAAACTAGAAAGATAGGACCTGATTGCTGAAATACCGGAAGATGTCGTGCACACTTGAAAAGTGCCGGGACAGATCTTGGAGTTAGGAGTGTTGGCCCAGAGGGTATCTGACCTGGGAAGGTTGGACTGAGAAACGTTTGGGCGGAGGGTGTAAGGCGATGAGTCTTATCAAAAATGATGTCAGGCAAGGAGTGCTGAAGTGATCGATGCATTTAGGGAGGGGATGTTGTGGTATTGGGACGAGAAGTGGTGAGTTATGGTTGTGGGCTGGTTCAGTGATTGGCAATGAATTTTAAGGTAGGGTAAGTTTGGCAAGGAGTTTTGGTGTGTGGGATATCAGGAAAAGAAGTATTTCACCTGAAAATCTAAGTAAGGAAAATGTTAAAGTAAGGAGTGTTGTCGTGGGAGATGTCGTGATAAGAATTACTGTGTGTAGCATATTATATTGAGGCACAAATTGTTGAATCAAAGTGTCGGTGTTAAGCTATGAAAGAAGGGGAGAAGGAGTTGTGGCCAGAAATGATAAATCCTAAGTACACGAGTAAGGAATTGTGGGTGGGAAATATTTGCCCAAGGGATGTTGGGCTAAAGAACATTTGGCCAATGGGCGCTGTTATCATTAGAAGTTTCTAGTAAAGAATATAGGGATAACGTACGATGTGACGGAGTGTATTGGACATAGGGTTACTGGAGTCTAGGGTGTTTGGTGTATCTGAGCAAAGGACTCTGAGGTACAGTAAGAGGTGTATGGACGAGAAAGTAGAGCAAGGAGAATAGTAAAAAAGTACATTAGGATAAAGATTGCTCATGTGGTAAGTTTTGGAAATAAAAGTATCGTGTAAGGGGTACTGTGGAGATGACTGATATAGATAGAACACAGGGACAAGAAAAGTTAGGTAGGAATGTTTCGGCAAGTGGTATTGGTGTGCAAATTATCTCGAGATAAGTGTTAGAGCTGAGAATGTTGGCACAAGATGTGGTGGGGTAAGGGATATGCTGCGAAGGATAAGGAGCTTTTGGTCAACAGGTATTTGGGTGAAGAGTATTGACCAAATGAATTCGGGATGAAAAGTTTGGAGGAAAGATTTATGGATAGATGTTTTAGAAGAGTGAAGAGATGTTACCGTAAGCTTTATTAGGATGCGAAAACCTTGTTCAAGAAATGCAAGGGCACGAAAAGTCTGGCCAAGGGATTTTCATGCAAGAAAGTAATGTCTGGGTGAGGGATTTGAGGTCTTGGGTTTCTGAAACTTGCAATGCACTGGCCTTGAATTCAAACATTTTAAAATTGGATAAAAAATACGTAGAAATAGCTGATACAAGAGGAGAACTATCTTTAGTTTGACAGTTTTCAAGTAAACAAGTAACTTGTTTTAGAATTATTGTTTCTACGTTTGGCAACGCGAATGACAACAGAAGCAAAGTTACAGGTGAAATCAATGGAACATTCATTGCTACGTGTGTAGTTAGTTGGAAGAAAAATGCATTAAGCTGTGAGTTAAGCGAAACAAAGAATGGAAATTACCAGGACTGACTTCATGTAAAGGTTATCATTGGACAATTAGTAAGCTGCTTAAAGAATTATTCTTTACTGAAGATTCTTCAAAACCTGCTACTGAAGGGAAATAAATGCATATGTTGAAAACGACGTAAAAATTAAGTGAGGATATTATGATAGGTACAAACTGAAATTGACAACGCAAGATAATAATGTGGAGAGAGAGAGAAGAGGAGACCAGCTGATAGTACTAAATTGTTGAGGACGCTCACTTCTTCTGCCATTAAATTGGCCAAGAGCGATTTTGGGATAAATTCCTTGAACAGGTTGTACTCAGGTGTTCTGTGCTTGAGATAGCACCATGCTGTCTTACTGACATGCTCTCTCTCTCTCTCTCTCTCTCTCTCTCTCTCTCTCTCTCTCTCTCTCTCTCTCTCTCTCTCTCTCTCTTCCTAAGTGGGTGCATGCACAGCAGTGATTTGTAGTACAAAAACTCTGTATACTTCTGTATATCATACTAAATTATAATAGTTCTGTATCCATGCCTTGGAAAATGCTGATAAAATGTTAATTATTCTGTAGCTGGGTCGTATATATAAGTATATATATATATACTGTGTATATATATATATATATATATATATATATATATATATATATATATATAGTATGTGTGTGTGTGTGTGTATATATATATATATATATATATATATATATATATATATATATATATATATATATATATATATATATATATATATATATATATATATATATTCAATGGCATTTAATGTTATTTATGATTGTCATTGTATTGAAAAGCATAATTATTACGTTATTTTGACGGTCCATGTACTATATATATATATATATATATATATATATATATATATATATATATATATATATATATATATATATATATATATATATATATGTGTGTGTGTGTGTGTATGTATTTATATATATACATATATATGTGTATGTATATATATTGTGCATGGACCGTCAAAATAACGTAATAATTATGCTTTGCAACACAATGGCAATCATAAATAGCATTAAACTTTATGCCACTGAAAAGGAATTTATCCAAGTTTTGCAAGATTTTCTAAAATTTTGGCAAATGTGTTTTTACATCAGAGTATAGAAATATTATTTTTTGGCGAATTTTACAGCATCATTTTGAAATTTAATTTTTGTTATTTCCTTTTCTAATATAATTCGGTCATTGAAATAATACAGCTCTAAATAAAAACACTATCATATTAGCATGACAACTAATCATTATATCAAAAGAATATATCAATAAGCAAGTTTACTACAGAGAATATTAAAAACAGTTGACATAAGTAACATTAAACTATGTACCAGTGAAACGGAAATTTATCGAAGTTTTACATTATGAAAACTTATTTTGAGTAAGTTTTTTACGCAGAGTTTAGAACTGATTGTGTCTGGTCGACTTCAACTTGTCATTTGTTCATTTTATTTAATGTATTTTTTTAGTTTTAAAATGACATCATCATGAGTATACTAATATGAAAAATATTTTCGTGAGAAAATAAGACGCCATAAAAAAAATATATGGATACACATTTCGTTGGAAGATGCGTTCAAATGTATAGTACAAATATAAGTACTAATTTCGCATCAGCAAATGCAGGTTTCATATCTGCTTGAGTCATTTTCGACCCACCACCTGACAGATGAATGAGTTACGTAATGCCACAGCTTCCAAAGTTCCTTATAAACCAGCAGAGAAGCTCATCTTTCTTATATAACCCTGGACAGTTACTCCTCTGAACTGCGCGCATCTTCGCTCTGTCAAAACCTTATGACAGGTTATTATCCTAATCAAGATGCCATGCCCAATTTCATAGATTTTCTCACGTTTAGCTGATTTTGCCTGTAATGTGTATCTGATAACTTGTCGTTCATACTTATTTCCTGAGCATCTTTTTTCACATGTGTGTGTTTAATGCTGTGGAAAATTGCTTTTCAAATCGAATGGCCCTTTGTTTAGGTTAGTTGCAAGTGGATGTTTACTCACTCTGAAGAGCTATGGTGACATGTCCAGGTCTTTTTTTTATAACATCCTAGATACTCGATCACCCTAGTCAAATATTTTGTTATGTTTACTCTCTTCTTGTTCTCACTGACTTTTATTTATTCGTTTTCTCCCATTCTCTTCAAACAGCTAAACCACTTCACAGTATAGTTCATGTTTTCGAGTTTTCTTCCATCTTTCGTGACTTTTCATTTTTAAACCCTTCTTTCGCAAGTACTTTTCAAGTAAGTTTTACTTTTGCATTTCATGTATGGTCAGTTAAACACCCTCAATTCATTTTGATACAGAAAACTTAGAGATTTCTAAGGCCTTTCTTCAAATTTCAGCTCTTGCCTTTACTTTACACTCATGGTCGTTAATTACAAAGGTGTTGCAAAAACTACAGACTTTATAACGTATATACAATTTCGAGTATTTTGTATACATGTTAAAATACTGTATATTTATACTAGCTATTTATGCATGTAAAATACTGTATATTTATACTAGCTATGTAAAGAAACAAATCTATAATTCAATGAGAAAAACTGTGTAGTGAGCCCAACAGAATGTAGGATGAAAATATGTATATTTGAATTACTTCTTGTCCATGGTTAATATTCAAGTCTCAATATGATATTCACTTTTCAGAATTAAAACTGTCACGGATTTCATCTTCACTTTTCACTTATTTCTCCATCAACTTCTTCTGTCACATTTGACTATTCGACATGATTGCATATGATAAAGACCGGTAGAACAGAATCTGATAAAACGGAAAATATGACCATCTCGTTGGTATGAGAGTTCCACTGACTTGTAAATTTTCCTGACTAGAAATTAAGGAAGCTATAAAGAAATAGTTTTAATGACTGCATCCTTAACTGGTTTCAGTGGACAATTGCCTATACTAAATTTCCTTTCATCTTTCCAAAATTTGGGCAAGATTTGTATATCTATTCTGCCTTGCAGAAATACTTTTGGATGAATCCATATATCTTGCATAGATGCTCATGTTTCACCTTTGGTGTGTTGTTACTCTTTCACAATGTTTTGCTGCAAAATGAGAGGATCCCCTTCATTCTTCATGCTTGTTAGAGAGAAGAGATGACATTTACAGTACGAAAGATTTATAATAATGCGACGTGTGAGAGTTTTTCAATCGGAATGAAGACTTAGTTCATGAAAGTTTAGAGAATAAGATTATCACAGGCATATTTAGAGGAGAAATGTTCATAATCTTTTATTTAGATATTTTGTAGCTCTTGCTAGCTTTCTCTGAGATGTATGAGTAGGAAATTGCAAGCCTGGAAATAAATTGTTTCCCAGTTTATTTGATTTTCAAATTTTGTATAAAATTTTAGAAATCAGAGCATAACCGTGCTCTGAAAGCCTTCAGTCATACATTTTTCAGCATGACAGGAACTTTTTCGTAAAGGTTTTCTTTTCATCTGAGACACTAGTTTCTCAAAGAGAGAGAGAGAGAAAGAGAAATGATAGCACATGATTACAAGCGAAGAAATGTTTATTTGAGTTTTTTCAGTTTACGAATAAGTTATTAGAAAGATTTGAAATAACTGGGAAACTTCTTTAAATGCTATGCCACGTACCACTAAGGTTAGATGTACACGATGCAGGCCCTCACCATACATACAGTGAGTGTTTTCGGCATTTCTTACAAATTGTGTCCATGCTAACCAGTGTGATTTTTTTATTTTTTTTTTTTTAGTTTTTTGATCGTTTTTTGTTTATCTGTTTTTTTAATTGATCATTTTTAATATTTTTACTATTCTACTGTCACTACAATTAGATGTTTCACTTCTTAACAGTTCTTTGTTATTATTTTTTTCAAATAAATTGTATTTTCACTTTTATGGCACAGTTAGAAAATCGGTTCTTTGTTGTTTCAAATAAATTTTGTTCAGTTAGAAAATCATATTGGTGAATATGTTAATTTTGTTGGGTCAAGGTGATGGGTAGTTTTCATTTGAAATTTATCATATCGTTCAGTATGATTAACTGACTCTCGAGTAATCAGTTATGACGTTAATTAAACAACAGCTCATCGGATCTTGCTGAAGCTAGTTGCTCTCATCTAATTCTGTGTGCCAATGTACAGATATCAAGCCTCATTCAATTCTGTGCATGCCATCAAAAATAAATCTTGTTTTCTTCTTTATATGATACAGTAACACAGATATCGCCTGAACAGGATCAGTGTATTGTGTAATAAAATGCTCGTTAATTTTTAGTTTTACAAACAAGTTTCACTTTGTAATGTGTTTTTTTGGTCAGAATGAAAGGAGATATTCATAAACGAATTATGAAGGAAAGCCTCTAATTCTTGTTTATCACTCTTATAATATTAACCTGAGATAATTAAGGAGTCATTGAAAATCCCCCCAAAAATATTCATTGCGAAATCTAAACAGCAATAGGAAAGAAATCCCGCAACAATTCTCGACCAACAAGCTGCTTTCCTCAAACAGGTAGGTTGTTTAGTTTCGGAAACTCGAGCATTATAAATACAGCGTTGTTTGTCTTTCATTTTTGTCGCTTTCGTGGGAACACTATCAAAAACAGCTCTGAGACAGCACATAACAGGACTTCGTCTTCTTCTTCTTCGTTATTTCCCTCTCTTGTTGTATTTCTTACGTATCCAGACAACACTAATTTCTCATTAGTATTTTCTCACCGTTGTCTTTATGTTTGTCTAAGTTCTCTCTACTATTCTTTTCCCATACCCTTTTAATCCTTTTTTTTTATTTTCTTATTTATAATAATGTCTTCTCTCTCTATTTTCATTGCAAGTTCATTTTATCTGTTCACTGTTCTTCTCCGTTACGCAAATCCGGCAACGATGCCTTGTGTTTACAGTCCGCCGCAACTCGATGCATCTTCCCTCTTCCCTTCAGGTGTTATCGCGGACAAGATCCCTTTGTTTATGTAGTACGAACTGGGTTGCAGGTGACCGGTCCAGTGGTGCCATCTATTGGCCTTGACATCGAGGACGGAGGGTCTGCTTACTTAGGGGTGAATCCCCCTCCCCCCTGGCATTTTCGCAACAGACATTTTCTCAGGTGTTTTAGGGCTCAGAATGAACCGAGGGACGTCTGTACCCCTTTTCCCCTAGCCATTGTCAGACAGGGAAATCTTTTTTTCTTCCATTTTTAAACCTTGTGGCTTGAATCAATGGGCGTAAAAACTAACGATGTTAAGCTAACGATTATTTGTTTTGTTGTTTCGTTTACGGCTTTGTCGACAGCTGCTGCAGAGGATTTTATGCCAAGGGCGTTCTTTCGGTAATGAGGGAATCTTTTGCGTTTTGTTTATCGCCTTGTGCGATCGCGTAGAATCATGAGGATGTTCAACGAGACGCACCTCACTTGAGAGCTGAACTCAAGAATGTTTACCATAAAAGAGACTCGTGTCAAAATAACTGTCAGAGACACAAATCTTCTACCTGCTGAATAAAAGCTGGAGTCCTTGGGAACGAAATTCTGTAAATAAGTGTATTTTTTATTTTAGTTGTTTCCCTAACTGGAATTGTGTGTGCTCGAAACTGAATCGCTTGGATTATAAACTCGTGTGGCGTTCTTACCAAATTATAGGCAATTTTGGATGACTCTTAATTTGCATGTGTCTCGCACCTGGAGCTAATCTATTAACACTCACGGTTTAAAATAACGATCTATAAACAGAGAGAGAGAGAGAGAGAAACTACAGAGTTGTAGTTTAGTATTAAGTAGCATTACATCGCCAGCCTTCCACTAAACCTGAGTTTTGCGCAAAGGAGAGAAATGATTTGAACCTGAATTTAGGCTCCTATATAGGATGACTATGGAGTTGGGACTACTATATTGAAGTTCAAATAATCATTATAAAAGCAAAAGAGATCAAAGGAAAACCACGAGAAGGAGGAATAAACAAAACACACGTCTCCTTTTTTTGTGACAATTGAATACCCTTGTTTTTTTTTCACGCTCATTGTGGTTAATTATGCAGTTCCTTTGTAGCAGCAGCTTTGAGCATTTAACTAAAGCCAGCAGGTCGGAATCTGAAAAGAAATACGTCGATAGAAAAATAAACCCAAGTATCAGTAGATATTATCTCACAGGTGATGACTGATTCGCCAATTGAACGCGAATGAAAAAGGGGAGTCTGGTGACACAGAAAACGGCGAGGCTCTCGCGATACTCCAAAGGGAAAAGATATAATCTTCTTATTCATTAAACCCCGATGTGTTCTCCTGTTTCTTATCGAAGTGTCGACATCGGTCTTCGTAAAAATCATATAATGATGTTCACGTTGAGGATAAAATGATTTAGTAAGTATGGGTAGAGATAAGAAGTAGAAAATATCCGTACAAGATGATTAGGCATAACTGAATTACATTTGCTTGTCGTAGTTTCATACTACATTGTTTAGTTACGTTTGCCGTCAAATAAAAATTATGCAATATGTTCTTAGTCGTTATGGTCCCATTTTGAGTTAAGGGCAACACCCGAGAAGTTACTAAATTGTTTTCTCTCTCTCTCTCTCTCTCTCTCTCTCTCTCTCTCTCTCTCTCTCTCTCTCTCTCTCTCTCTCTTATGATTATTGAAAGAAAAATATTTGATTCCAGGTGGAAATTAGTCTAAAATGGAAAACATTGAAAAATAAACACGACATAAATGAATAAATAAATGAAAAGAGATAACAGAAAAAAAAAGAAGGGTAGGAAATAAGATGTATAGGAAGATAAATTGGAAAGTCACACGCATTTTCATTCTCTCTCTCTCTCTCTCTCTCTCTCTCTCTCTCTCTCTCTCTCTCTCTCTCTCTATATATATATATATATATATATATATATATATATATATATATATATATATATATATATATATATATATTGATATAAATATATATATATATATATATATATATATATATATATGTATATTAGTGATTTATATGTAATTTGTAATTTTAATGTGGAGTCTGCCAGTTAAGTGATGTTGATTGTTTCTTTCATAATTTTCCGGAATAATTTAATTCTCTAGCAATATGTGGCATTTATTTAAAAGTACCAGAAATTCTAATTGTCATGGTTGCTGGATGTATCGAAATTCACCTCCTTTGAAAATAACCACCTACACCAGGAAATACTATGAGATATTTATTTTGTTTATCTAGTGGGTTACGGACTTCGATGAGTGAAAAGCAAAAGGCGAAGTTTGTCGTCAGCGAACACAGATTTCTCTGGTATGCTATTGGTTGTTATGTAATCTGCTTCCCATAAGTATTCACGGAGTATGTTGAGGTCTAAGTAATTGGTAGCAAGTACAGTTATAAGTTTTTTCTCTTGACTGAGATACTTGTAGTTAGGATTCTGCGTTTGGAGAAAGTTCAAAACCCTGAGGTCAGTTGAGAGAGGAAATTGTGTCGCTGCATTGCTTAGTCGTCTCATCAAACAACAAAACGGCAAACAATCTCGTGGCTCTGTACCAGAGGAAGAAACCCAGAGCTTGTATGTATGCAGTGCATATTCAACCCGGCCGAACGTGTGCATGTATCGTATTTACTTGTGCAGAGTCATTCCACTTTATCTTTTTTTTTTTTCTTACGGCTTCCAAATAAATTTCCGCGACGCATCTTAGTTCTTAGGTGTTGTCGGTAACAGATCAAGCCAGATACTGTCTCGGTGTAGAATTGTGTCGTTGTTTCCGACCAGTGACTATCAGCCAAGATCACCAGCCATCAGCACCTGAGGGATGAAAGGCGCCGCCGACCCTTAAATTTTGTGCGCTTCCTGAGATCTGCTCATTCCCCACCATAGGAATGTCTCTTTGACTGAAAAAGTAATGGAAGTACTTTTTTCAGACTTAGAGACTGGGACTGCTTTAAAAGGAGAATTGAATTAATGATTATACGTTATTGTAACATGCGCACACACACACACACACACACATTAAGCATAAACTCAGTCATTGCGGCGTTCAAGATAGGTTGCCTTGAAACTGACCATCTAAGAAAGTTGATAAAGAAACTGGTTTCCTGAAAAGTCTTTCCATTAAAATGGTAAAGATTTTAACCGCCCACCTTAGAGTCAGAGCTTTTATATCAGCCGCATAACTAGGGTCAAAGGATGTCCATTGTCCTAATCTTAGTAACTGGTGTATTGGCATTTGATTTCATTGTAACGTCACGATAACCTACCGAGTAATACTGTCATTACCAATCTGTAATTCAGAGGCCCCTTGCCAAATGGGAGTGTCCAAATATGCCAAGAATCTGTAAAATGCACAGGAATCTCGTACACTTGGTATTTTTATAAGCCTATGTACAGAAGAAGACTACTGCATCCTTGATTGTGCTCTCTCTCTCTCTCTCTCTCTCTCTCTCTCTCTCTCTCTCTCTCTCTCTCTCACAAAAGCATACACACACACACATACACACGAGCACATTCTTATAATGTTTATACTAAAAGTGAACAGTTCCGTCAATTGAATTAGAACGGGCATAAAAGACCTTGTCTGTCAGGTTTCAAAAGAACCGTAGAATTGGTTTCATCGATACACTGCTGTAGAAGGGACGCGAGGGAAAATACTTGAAGAATCTCAGTGCAGAGAGGACACGGGTAAACGTGTACAGCACAGTGCACTGAACGTGTGTGCGTAGAAGTATGAAAGAGCACACGTGTACGGTTGCCCTCTGCACGTTGGTGTGTGTGTGTGTCTTTTCTCTCCATGTGTGTGAGCGACTGATGTCCATGTGAGAGTTAATGTCTGTCATTTGCAAATATATACAAGGATAATCATGCATAAACATGTACTGTTTGTATATTTGTGTGTATTCGAGTGTTTGTTTACACTTGGAATTTCCATCCGATTTCATGACACCGCAAACTAAAGTCAGGAAGCAGGAGCTAAGCGAATTGCACAGTAATTGTTAGCGTTCATTACTGTAGTTTTACCACTGCTATTTCAATGGCCGATCAGGTATGTAAAGTTGGCAATTATGCTTTGAGCAAGACGAGCAACCCTGTAAGTGCAGTAATAAAAAAGACATTGTGCTTCTTTCTTTCGCTTCGAACACAACAGGCATATGGCAAGAGTCCTTTTCTCTCTCTCTCTCTCTCTCTCTCTCTCTCTCTCTCTCTCTCTCTCTCTCTCTCTCCAGAAAAAGAATTTAAGACAGAGAGAGAAGAAAGCAGGGGAAGCCGAAATGCTTTACTTACAAACAGCAGAATAACGATATAGTCAAGTGGGCAGGTAATTATGAACCAGCTGTTGTTTTGTTTCATTTACTCCTGCTTTAATCCTTTTCTCTTTTATCCTCTTGTTTTTTCGTTTCAGGTTTTTTTTTTCGTTTTCAGAGAACAATGAAAGTACTTCTTTTGAATATGTGAACAAGCAAGCGAATAGGCGAATGAATTGGACCCATAAACAAGAAGATAAACAGTAATAAAGAAGTGCTAATAAATGAACGAACGAGTAACCGAATACATAAACAAAGAGATAAACAGAGAGAGAGAAAAATAAACTGAAAAGAAGCAAAGGAAACACCACTAAGAAATTGGAAGCATATCTTTCTTTACCCCACCAGTGAAAACAACGTCGGGACGAGACGGTAACAGAAAACAAATTGCGCTCTTGTTAATTTTCCGTGGACGAAAAAAAAACAAAGAAAAGAAAAGAAATGGAAAAGGGGAATAAAAGCATGAAGAAAGGAAGTGCGTATTGAAGGCATCCGAATGGCCCAGGGCATTAAGTTTCAAGACAGTCATTCCTTATTTCCTCGTAAAAACATCGAATAATAAATACCTTTTAAATGTTTAGTGTAGGAGCCAGGCGAGAAGGGAGAAGAGGACGTTCGGCGCCACTTATTTTTTGACCTCGCCTTCCTCCTTTCCTTTTTGGCTCCACAAGAAGAAGAAGAAAAGTAGGAAATGCGGTACAGGCAGAGGTGGCTGCGCTGACGGTAGTGATGGTTTTGCTGCTAGTTGCTTGCCCTAGAAAAACCCAGTTGGGTAGGATGAAGTACAAGAGGAGTTCACGAATCAAAAGATCGTGCCTTTCTTTACGAGCTGTCATAAGAGCAAGAGCCTTTGCTGTCACATGTTTAGGCTGGTCGATCTAATATCAACAGGATGATCTTTCATACTGTCTGTTTTCACGTGTTCATAGTTTTCGCTATTGCGGTGCATGACTTCTTCACAACACAGGCAGAAAACATAAACTAAATTATATATATATATATATATATATATATATATATATATATATATATATATGTATATATATAATATATATATATATATATATATATATATATATATATATATATATATATATATATTATATTAGAAAGAATCAACAGACAATCACGTGTGGAACAGAAATAAATTTTGACTCATCGGGATCGAATCCAGGCCTTTCAATTAAAGCATAGGACGCTGCCAACAAATACGTTAGCCATAAAGAAGTTGGAATGAGTACCATTGCACCTATATTTACCTGGGCATATGCCTCGCATACCAGCGTGTTTTCCCCAACTTCCCGATTCAGCAGTGACCCAGCTGAAGCATTTCATTCGAATTATCCTTTCTGAGTGAATATGACAGAAATAATCAAGACAATCACGTGTGAAACAGAAATAAACTTCTAACTCACGCCATGATCGAAATTTATTTCTGTTCCACACGTGATTGTGTTGATTATTTCTATCATATTCACTAAGAAGGGATAATTCGAATGAAATGCTGTCAATTGGGTCACTGCTGAATCCGGAACGGGAAGTTGGGGAAAACACGTTGGTATGCAAGCAGTTAGACTGCCCAGGTAAAGCCGTAGGTACAGTGGTGCTTAGGTTCAAACTTCTTTTATGACTCGTGTGGCTTTTGTAGGCAGCGTCCTTACCTTTCAGTTGAAAGAACTTGATTCGATTCTGATGTGAGTAAGAAATATATATATATATATATATATATATATATATATATATATATATATATATATATATATATATATATATATATATATATATATATTTATTTATTTATTTATTTATGTGTATGTTTATATATATATATATATATATATATATATATATATATATATATATATATATATATATATATATATATATATTTTATATATATTATTTATATATATATATATTATATATATATTATATATATATATATATATTTATATATATATATATATATAGATATAGATATAGATATAGATAGACATATATTAGTTTTCCTGTGATGTCTTACAACAAGATTACACAAATTGGAGATTTTCAGACCTCACGGAGCCACAAGAATGCTTTTTTTTTCTTGCAGCCTACACGAGTGGTCAACAAAATTAATTGCATTGACCCCTTGAGGTCGCTCCGCCACTTTTGAGCAATCCCTTCCCACTGTGGGGTCCACAGCCCTCCACTTGGCATTTTTGTGCCTTGGGAACCAGTGCTTTTATTTTTTTTATCCCAATCCTTTAGCAATTTTTAGGACGGCAACATCCAGGTCGTACCGCTTACTACCACCAGCACAGCAATTCTCTGTAAAATGAGAAAGAAACAGACCCATCATTTACGAAGGTTTTTAAGTACCCTGGCGTTCACAACCCACTTATTGTGAAGAACACGATTTGTTTAGATACACTGAAAGTTTTCATGATGAACGCAAAGGATGTCCTAATACGTAGATGGGAGAGTAATTGGTTTGGTGTAAATGTGGGTCTGAGATCAGGATGTTTTCAATGTCCACTGATATTCAAGTTCTTTATCAATGGAGTTATATATATATATATATATATATATATATATATATATATATATATATATATATATATATATACATATATATATATATATATGGTGGAAAAAATGCACACATGGGAACGTTTTTCACACAAATAAATATATAACTCACATCGGGACTGAACCCATGTCTTCCAAGTGCGAGTCCAGGGCACTAGCAATTCATCCTGCACAAGTTATAAAAGAAGTTGGAACCTTAGCACTGCGTACCAGAGGTTTTTTCCGGGCAGGTGCCTAGCGCCTAACATACCAGTGAATTTTACCCAACTTCCTGACCCAGCAGCAAGTGAATTGCTAACATTTTATTTGACTTTAAACCTCAGGCACTGAGTACTCAGATTCCAGCTTCTTTTATGACTTGTGCAGATGAATTACTAACACCCTGGACTCACTTGGAAGACTTGTGAGTCAGAAATTTATTTCTGTGAAACACGTTCCCATGCATTCATTTCCATCATATCTCACAGTGGCAGGGTAAGTCAAATTAAATGTTAGCATTTCACCGGGTGGCGAAGTTGAGTAAAATTCACTGGAATGTTAAGCACTAGGCACCTGACTGGGAAAAACGCCAGGTATGGAGTATTTAGGTTCCAATTTCTTTTAAGACTTGTGCGGATGAATTGATAACGCCCTGCACTGTCACTTGAAAGACCAGGGTTCGGTCTCGATGAGAGTCAGATATTTATATATATATATATATATATATATATATATATATATATATATATTTTATATATATATATATATTTATATATTATAATATATATATAAATATAGATTTATTATATATATATCATATATATATATATATATAGAACAGTTTTTTTTATCAAATTTTAAACCAAGTTTTTACGTCTTCCTTTATATTATCTTGTTCGATTTATCTGACATTAATTCTTGTTTTTTCGATCAAACTAAACCATTAAATGTTTTAGTTGTTTATCTTGTTCATTCATCTGTAGCGTTTTTACATCTCAAAATATCCATGTAACCTGTTGCAGATTCTCTGCATATTATGTATTATTTTTTCTTTTAATTCCTTGAGTTTCATATCTCCTTACTCTTTGCAGTGGTCTTGTCGCCTTCCTTTCCTTGAAAATATCACACGTTACTGGATGAAATGAAACTGAAATAGATCACTTATATTTTTACAGTCGTCATCATATGCACAATATGCCTTACTGGCTTTCGTTGAGTTTTGCACCAACAGATGCATACAAAAATCCAGCCATTCTGCTGTCGCTGCATTGTAAGATTCTTGAAAGATTAATCCTCTTGGGATTTACCTCTTCACTGCAGCCTGGCTGGTGACCAAGGATTTAAGGATAAAAGAGAGAATAAGAAGAATGTGGGCAGGAGAGCTGTTGGTCATTTGATGGCAAAAGAAAACAAGTAAAAAATGCGCCGAAGTTTATTCGGCGAAATCGAGTTTTCTCAAGAGCGTATGATGCTGTATGAAACTCTCAGCTGCGGCTCATGGCTAACTTTAACCTTAAATAAAATAAAAACTACTGAGGCTAGAGGGCTGCAATTTGGCATGTGTGATGATTGGAGGGTGGATAAGCAACATACCAATTTGCAGCCCTCTAACCTCGGTAGTTTTTAAGATCTGACGCGGGCAGAAAAGTGCGGACGGACAGACAAATAGCCATCTCAATAGTTTGCTTTTACAGAAGACTAAAATTCACACTAGCATTCATGCTGTTATAACCCCTGCCTCTAAAGCAAAAAAGAGAGAGAGAGTTGGAGGATAAGGTTCGAGATATTTTTCTTTAATTTTATCGGCATCTCCATCTCGTACGCCGTGCTTGACTGTACAGGAAGGATTCATGTAATTCAGCAGAATCCTCCGAGATCTCACAGAAGTGTAAAAGTTGTGCTATTCTTTCTTTCTGTCTGAGGACACAAACTTCCACCAGGAAGTTACAGTTTCACACTCAGGTACATTTTGGAATCTTTATTTTTTACTACACGAAATGAGATTACCAGTTTAACCTTTTAGTATTAAAAAAACACACACATTTCACACGAGCAATGCAACTTCCGTTTCAGCTACCAAAAGCAAACGACACCAAATCCAGCAGATTCCAGCGTAGCGAACACTTTTATCCCTTTTTGTTACCTAAAAAGAAAGTTACAAAGTTTTTAACTTGGTAGGAAACAATTCAGGTAAATTGGCCCACACGTTAACTATATTTTGTTGATTCTGCGATCTAATGTCGCTCACGTTTTGTCGGTCTTAATAGGTTTCGGGATTTCGCAAGCCTTCATCCTGGTTTTTACCTATTATTTCATGGCATTGTTAGCTTAGAGGCTTGTGAATTTGTGTTACTGTATTCGAAGGAATTATTGCAATTGCCTTATCCTTGAAAATTAAGGAAGTATAAGGGTCTCCCTTTAGTTCCGACTTATTTTTTCCCCTTTAACTAATTGTGAAAGCAGTCTATTTTTTACCCCCTTTCAGTTTTGTAGATGTTTTAGACTGCCCTGTTTTAAAGTGTTGAATGTGATTTGAAACTGTAAATCTTATCTAGCTTATGTCGTTGTTACAACTGGACAAAAACTCCCCTTTTGATACATATGTCATGTCATATGTTTCACAGAAAGTGTGTATCTTCCAGTGAGCATTCTAGTCTTTTTCTTTCTCCCCAGTCTTTATTTGTCTGAAAAGGGAATTAATAAGTTTTGAACCAGTGATCTGAAAATTCCATTCGAAATTTATACTGAAAAAAAAAGAAAATACAATCCGTTAGAATAAATTAAGACTCGAACTTCAGCACGTAAGGTCTTTGCAAGGTTGACTTCCTGGCCATCGAAAACCAATCTTTCAGACAGAGATTGTGAAGTAGTCTGGGGTAAGGACAAGGGGTCTGAGCTATAAACAATATTCTTAAAGGTAAATCTGAGAATGTAAACAGTCCCAGTTCACACGCCCTTGTTGACAACAAGGTTGATTCGTGATGTTCATGCGCTGGCTGGGTTTAGTCCCAAGACCTCCGCATACTTTTATGTGCGTTTTAGATAGTTGTGAGCAGTCTATAAGTAGGAAAATGTAAACGTTGACTTTGCCCGATTGAAATTATTTGAGCGTCGGATTAACGCCCCTAATACACCCCTAAATCCTTAGTCAGTTCGCTTCCTTGGGTGCTGCCGTGACCATGATTCAAATCCAAGTGTCCTAATTCAGGATCCTCTGGTTAAAAACATGATGGACTTGTTATTATACTTACTGCTTCATGTTCCTGACTGATAATTTTAAAAGATTTTAGCGAGTTCCTCAACGTTGTGATTTATAAGAACAAGTTTTCAGTTAAGCAAAGGAAGAGAGTCATCTCACTCTGTATTTAGAATAAACAAGAAAAATGCGCCGAAGATTCTTCTGCGCAATCGAGTTTTCTGTACAGCCGCTACAGCTCATAATCAAGGCCACCGAAAATAGATCTATCTTTCGATGGTCTCTGCATAATGCTGTATGAGCCACGGCCCTTGAAACATTAACCACGGGCCGGTGGTGGCCTGTCTTATATCGTTGCCAGAAGCACGATTATGGCTAACTTTAACCATAAATAAAATAAAAACTACTGAGGCTAGAGGGCTGCAATTTGGCATGTTTGATAATTGGAGGGTGGATGATCAACATACCAATTTGCAGCCCTTTAGCCTTAGTAGTTTTTAAGATCTGAGGGCGGACAGAAAAAGTTCGGAGAGAAAAAAGTGCGGACAGAATAAAGTGCGGACGGACAGACAAAGCCGGCACAATAGTTTTCTTTTACAGAAAACTAAATTAAAAAATACAAAATCAGATTATTAGGCAGTTGAATAAACACAAGGCATAATGCCTCCAAGATTAAACATTTCGTTGACTATTCATGGCAACCCTATCTCTTCTACAAAATTGTATTTCATTATATAATGTCTAATTCGGTTTTATGTGCCTTTTGTCTGTCTGTCTGTCATAAATGACATATATGCAGGTATATATAATATATAAATATAACATATACATACATACACACATACATATACACACATACACACACATATACACATATGTGTGTACACATATATATATGAGTATATATATATATATATATACATATACATGTATATATGTACACCTGTAAAGATAATAAGAATGATTTTCAAAGACTGTTTTTATTCAATATAAGCAACAAATATTGTTAAATGGAATGACTTGCACCGGAAAAGTTATAAAGGACTTCTGCTGCGCTATAATATCCTTTAGGCAGAACCCAATATATATATGTGTATATAATTATATACTCCTTCTGGGTATAGTTATTTCCAATAATATATATATATTCGACAATAAATGTGTGTTTGTTGTGTTACTATCTAAACAAGTCAAAACATGTTCAATATACCTTAGGAATGTATGTAAATGAAATGAATCATCCTGATTATTTGATGGTTATTTATACGAGAACGAGCTTTGGCTAGTTGTTTGTTATAAACAAGTCACATAGTATAACATGTATCATCCTGATTATTTTTTATTTTTTAGAACGAGGTTTGTAATTATTCTATGTATTCCAGTTTTGTAGTTGTATTTATTAATGAGGTACTTTACAAATACTTTGTTGAATTTTGTCTTCTATTTTTGTTTTTTATACTCAGCGAGTAGAGTTGATGAAATGAAGGCATTATTATTATCACTATTATTATTTGACGTATACTAGTGTCCCCACGGAGTAATGTTGTGACCCTGATATTCGTGTTTACACGTGACTTGTTTGTTGGCGATGAAAATAAGTAAGAAGAGTATTTAAATAAGAGACCTGTGCACTGATGCGCGCTCTTTCTCATTCGCAGTGAAGTAACCGCCAGAGATTCAGTGCAGATTAGGAAGGTGATGTACCGAGTGGGGTATGAGGCTCAGCCTTAGGAAGACCAAGATTTTATCGATCAGTTTATCTTGTACAATGCATCCACCCTGCGATTCACTATGCATTGGCAACACTCAGTGATTCCGGGTATTTGACAGAGCTTGGTGGTACCTTTCAGTCCATGCTCAAGTCTTCACATCTGAATGTATATCATCTGATCGGGTGCACATCTAGGTGTTGCTGTCAGGCTTCCTTTATCTGTAGGACATTGATATTAATGTGACATGCTACAGATGTTTGGGCTGTTGGTAGCCTCCCGAGACCTTTGTCTTCCCAACATCTCAGTTATGGTTTAGACCATCGCAGAAACATTTCTAGTTCGGGTATTATCTTGAGGAATTTATTGCAAATTGGAAAATTGACTTTCAACTTCCATTTCCAGCTTGACCCTCGTAAGTCATTTTGAGCAACTCACAGGCAGAGCGCTCGTACTTAGTAGGTTGAAGTAACCTGATGCCACAGTGCCCTGCAAAAAAGACCTTTCGTACTGTAAGACTGGAAAAGTTTTTTTGGTAGTATAGTGGTTGCCGGTGCTGATAAATAGAAGAGGCACTGTAAAGGTGACATTTACCGTCATTTCTTTTCCGTTAAATGTTATTTAATAGTTATTTATTTATTTACGCATTTCTCGTGAATTTATTTTTATTTTGATGTGATTTTTTTCTTAGCGTTTTTATTTTTCACTTAAGCTTTTATATGGACAATTGCTCTTCAATTATACATTTTGCTTGGTTTCTAAAACTGCAGGCTCACTTTGGAAAACAAATAATAATACTAATATTAATAATAGGATTCCTTGACTGACTTTAGTGGTTTGGAAAATAGACTTCAGTTACTCAAGTATCAGAAATATGACCGATAATAACAGCGTGCATTTATGCTTAACAAGACGGATCCTTTTTCACGGATATCCAGTTCTGACTACAAGTCAACCAGTGTTGATTCGAGAGAGAGAGGAAGCATACTCTGCGAATTTAGAAAACATTTGTAAAAAATCAATAAAAGTGTAATGCAATAATAAAAATAGCAATACTGCTCGGGGGATCTTAAGTGGAAATCGTAGGGTTTCGTACACTCCAGCACATTAACTTTAGTTTACTTCACCCTTATTTATGCATACCCATATATTACATAGATTCATTAAGCAAGTTTCCGGACTTATTGCACTTATATCTATCTTGCTGCAGAATTTTTTCCAGTCCTCCAATTCATAGCCTAGTTTTTGTGTAGCTGAATGGCCTGTTAAAGTTTTGTTTGCTCGACACTAGAAAAGTACAATATTCGTCCACATACAAGGACACTAAATCTCAAAAAGTACATAGGCGTCGGGGAATTGGCTTCTGAGCCCTTCTGATTTGGATATGCTCACAAGGAAACTAAAAGGATTGGCTTTTTTTTTTTTTTGCCAAATATTGCAGACCTGTAAATGATTTGCATAGGAAAGAGAGGAGATAATCTCCAAACATGGCGATATGGCTGAGATAGTTTCGAAAAGTTAACCTCATTAGCAATACCTCAACAATGAATGTATTAAAACAGAAGTGTTTTCAAAGAGTCTGCATAGCACACACCTTCAACCCAAAAATCTTTTTCCTATGTATGGTGCATCATTATACTGTAACCGGAAATAATAGGTAAAAGTCTACAGTTATGTATATATTTAATCACATTTGTATTTTGATGAATACAGACTTGCTCATACACTTAACTGTGGATTTTTACATATTTCCGGCCACAGTATGGTGATACACCATAGATAATCTTATCCACCACCTAAAAACAGGCAGCACACACTTTTTGATAATGACTGTGATGAAGGTCTGAGGAAATATCGACAACTTTTAATCCAAAAGATTGTACTGTTTCCCCAGATTGTTACAAAAATTCGTCAGTTGTTATCTTTTTAAGAAATATGAGTACTTTTATTCAGTAGGGTGAAGAGGAGCCTCGTGCAAACGGCCGAACGCTCCCATTTTTAATCATTGTTGTATTTTGATAGATATGGACTTGTTCCTATACATAACTGTGGATTTTGACTTATCTTTTTCTTGGTTGACGATGGAAGTCGCGCGGGCTCCCGGAAACCTTAGTTGTATTGTTTGCAGTCAGACGTTTGTATTACATCACAAGCACCTAATTGCGGTTTTATATCTCCATTGAGCATTCAGGTTATTATAGGGAGTTTTTAAAGACTTATGTAGTTGTTGTTGTTATTGTTACAAGTTGTTCATTTCCTGATTTAGCTCGGTGCTAATTTTGAATATCATAATCCTGTAGCCTGATGAATAAAGATACATCTTGTGTGTGTTTTTTTTAATGGGATTGTAGCAGTGGAATTCTTTACATCTCTATTCACAATAATAGCAAGGGAGTTTTTAAAATTAAAACCTTTTAGAATATTATGTATTCAGCATTTCATTCAAATGAGGGTACACAATTTACAGTGATCTCTCTGTGTGTGTCTCTGTGTGTGTGTGTGTGTGTGTGTGTGTGTGTGTGTGTGTGTGTTTTAATCTTTGGTTGCGAGCCAGGCTTGGGTGCGGAGGTAAATCCCTAGGTTGATTAATCCTTCAAGAATGTTACAATGCAGTGACAATGAAGTGATTGCATAAGCTGCTCAACGTTTGTTTGTCTTTCTAAAGTCAATTGTAGGGAAACTGGAAAGAGAGGGTAATGTGCAACGAAGTTCCTCTGTCGCTCCTTTGCCCTCCACCGTCGGCCTCTCTGCTCGTCTTCCACCTTGGTGGCACTGAAATTGTCCTTCAGTTGGATTTAATAAATGACTGTAACTCTCAGACTCCTTCCGTCGTCTTTTTCTCTCTCGTCTCCTGAGACCTGAGCCTCTAATCCTCACCAGCGAGCATCGCCTAGGAGGATCCGAACCTGTATTGGACACCGAAGATGTAAACAGAGACCGCCGTTTCCACCGCGCCTCGTATGTTTGTCTCCTTGCCAAGCGGTAATCCCGCAGACATTTTCCGAAACTTAGATACGAAGCAGATACTGTACAGTGAAATGAGATTTTTTCTCTTACCTAAATTTGCTTCCCGATGAAATTTCTGTAATGCTCCCGATTATTGAGAGAGTGGGAACAAGGTTTCTAGTTGTGCATTTTATTTATGTTAAAAACTGAGTTTCATTTAGTGCTTCTAATGCTAGTTAAGATAATAATGCTGCTCGGCCATTATCCTTGCTGGCTTCCTATTTTCGAGCTGGCCAAGCGCACAGGTGGGCATCGAGACCACCCCTTGGGTCATCGAAAATTACAGCAAATCACTACACCTGAGCACAAACGCCTCACTGACCAGATGAAGTGGTGTTTCTCAACCCCGTCATTTCGGTATCCATTGAGAACCTTTTCTCGCTTCCACGGGGAGAAAGAAAAACCCACATTAAAACTTTAGAGAAAAGGCAGAGCGTTAATGATCTGCGCTGTTGTGTCTTCATTTGCGAAGTCGGTTTGACTAATGATAAAGGACCGGTTGTGAGCTACTTATTAACTAGGCTTACGAACGGTTATTATGTCCGTCATTACGTTTCCCATTAGGGTGCGCTGAAACTGGGTTCTAGGCCTCCACTGACGCGCCTAAAAACCAGAAATCAGGTAGGCATGTTAAAAGGAGAGTCGGGGTCAGGTGAGAGTATTTACGATCTCAGGAACCTTTCTTTTGCCGCCGTTGGATCTGGCGGCCATCCCGCCGAATCTGGGCGAGAAAATGAACTTTGAAATTGGGCGGCAGTTTCTGATCGATCGTCCTTTGTTCTCGCGCTTCTTTCGTCAGGCTACCTGGTGTCAACCGGAATTCATATATGCGTTTTATATATACATATCACATTTATGTGTTTATTCATTATAACATATGCTAGAATTCGAGAGTCAAAAGAAAAATCTCCGTTTGGTTTTAAAGGGTAAGCTATCACGATAATGTTGTGGTAAAAGAACAGAGCGAAGTTTAGCTAATATTTCTTTAGCTATTATAGGTCTTTTAAGTAAATCAAAGGCAGTGATATATATATATATATATATATATATATATATATATATATATATATATATATATATAATATATATATATATATATATATATATATATATACATATATATATATATAATATATATATATGTATATATATATATATATATATATATATATATATATATATATATATATATATATATATATATATATATATATATATATATATATATATATATATTTGAAAGAGACAGACAGCTAATTGAAGTCGATCGAAGGAAAGTTGAGGTGGGAATGTTGATTGGAAAAAGCATATTTTGTGGAAAGATATCTCCCAGTAAGCCAAAGGACAGAGACCCGAAAATTATAAACAAGGTGCACTCCTGCACACTATAGTACGTATTTTTGCAAAGGTGGAAGGTTGCAGATTAAGTCCAGCCGGAAGCTGTGTAGAAAAACAAATCAGTATTTACTAGTGAATATTCCGAGGGCAATAACTAAGCCTGTTCGCTGTTTAGAGCATTATAATTTCTTAATGAGCTCGAGCAGTTGAACCGTATTCTTTCCTCAGCAAAAGAGCTATTCAAGCAGGTTGTTTGTGTCGCCATGAATAGTTCTAATGAGTTTACTATACCTCTGCCAACATATTTCACCTTCACTATGAACAAAATTCAGGTTAATTTCACCTTTTTACCTTTGGCCTTTTGTCAAGTTTTCAGGGGCCTTGTTGGTTCGTGATGCGCTTTCATTCAGAGTTCGGCTCTTAATGATGTTTAAGAACAAGACATTTTGTTGTTAATGTTTTTATGCAGGTGTCTTTGGGTACCCACAGTTCACTGTTTGCTGTGGTCTAAATTCTCTTAGAATTAAACAATGGTAACAGGTGATTTCTTTCTTCTTTTTTTTTTGAAAATCTAAATAAGCAGATATTTATAAATAAAGGTGAAAAAATGTGTTTATAGTTAATTACTTATATGATGTATATATATATATATATATATATATATATATATATATATATATATATATATATATATATATATATATGTGTATATATGTGTGTGTGTGTGTGTGTGTAATTTACCTTCGGAGTTATGGCGTTCTTTCACTACACAAATACAGTAGGTGTTATGACTGTGGTTCTTTCTGTACAAATGTTTTCTTCATTTTCTTGATGTAAATAATTTTGATAGAGTAGTTGTGTTATAAAAATGGTTAACTCTTCACTACTAGTATCCATTAACAGTGTCTTAGTTTTTCATTTTATTTTTTCGTACCCCAAAACTCTTTGGAATCTCCTCTGAAAGGAAGCTCTTACAAAACGTGAATCTTATCCTCACAAATCTGATGCTCGCCATGAGAAGAAGTTTCTGTTCTTCGTGTTTTTTCCTTGTTCGTTGGAATAAACGTATATCAAATGGTGCCAAACGCTTTCTACCTCTGAATTTTGTAATTCACAATTTTCCTTTTTTTTTTTATCCATTCTTATGCCCTGAAATCTTCCTAGGTTTCAGTCTACGATCAGACCTCTTATGTATTGTAAAATTCAAAGTCATCTGATTGTTTTTGACGTAATCACATCTTTAGTTTACAGCTTACTGAAAACATCTTGTCTTGACAACGTGCGTATGTTATGAATATATGCAATATGCGCGTTACGATGTAAAACTTCTAATCCCATATGTATGTATGTATATATATATATATATACACATATATATATATATATATATATATATATATATATATATATATATATATATATATAAATATATAATGGGAATATATCTATATACAGTGAGACTATTTATCAGAATGCAAGACTGTAATATAACATCATAGCAATATTTGCTATCTCATTTAATCTAATATGTGTGTGTTATCCTAATTAATGAACATGAACACACGCACATACTGTATATATATATATGTGTGTGTCCCTTTCTTTTATACACACACGTATACCGTGTATATGTATGTGTGTATGCGTATAAATACTGCAGTATTCATACTTTTACGTTTATGTACTCCATATCCCTTTCTTTCCATGAACCAGCTACTTACCCAGAGGGCTGAAACCTAATTTTACATTGGTTATTCCCTGCTAACAATGTTCATCAATTACGTAACTTTAATATTGTTTGATTCAGTGATATAGCAAATGTTGTTCTGATGTTAATTTTATAGTAGTTCTACATTCTGATAAATAGTCTCAGTGTATACACATATATTCCTCATTGTGTATATTTATCATTGGTCATACTTACGTATAGAGATATTTTGGTCATATCTATTCAATTCCAGATAGATTTTTATATAAATTATGATTTTCAAAAAATCTGAATTAAAACAAATACATTTTCTAGCAGACAGACATAAAATAGATCTCGTGTTGAGTGATAACCTATCTCTTCGTTCAAGAGCGTATCTATCAGATTAGGACTATTTTTCCATCCAACTCTTCCTCGTTTTCTCTTTTCCTTCAGGCTTGGTCTTAATAAACCATTAGTTCCCTCTGGTATATATTTCTTAATTGTATAAACGCGCCCTACAATTGTTTTTTACAAAAGAAAATTTTAGAAGATAATGATTTGATTAAACACTTTTTCTTTGTTCATATCCATATTGTTTTGACTTAAAGTTTTTACCAATCACTGTTTTGATTCACTGATCGTGTTCAAAGAACTCTGTTTTTCCTTATTCCTCATTTAAAACAAATTTGGGAAATGTTTGTTCAAGTTCTTTAAAAAAACATTATTCAGAAACACAACGTACAACCAAGGTTATTTTAACGGAAGTAGCTAAATTTCTTACAAAGGTGTTTAAGGCTTTGAAATAATGTAATGCTATTAAAAATACATCAGTATTGCACTAGATTTTATATATCATTTAATCCAGAAATCACCCAAGTGTGCTGAATTGAATTTTAGCTATTCAGTTTGATTTTTTTTTCCACACAGTATATAGATAGTAAACATCTTTCATTTTTTAATTAGTAAAAATGACACCAATCAGTTATATATATCCCATTATTCGAAATATCAAGAGTTAATTTTTTTACCGCCTCTTTTTTATAAAATAAATCACTGCAATTGGTCATTGATGTCTTTCTGATTTAGTTCTAGAAATCACTCAAAAGTGAGACAAATCAGCCATTGTATGAAATTCGTGTTGATGAGAGTTCACTCGAACTCATTAGAAGGACAGATAATTTCAAATTCATACTGAACAAGCTACCCTTCCATTTCTATGATATACTGTAATTTTTCGTTAAAAGAAACATTGATAATTGATTGTTCTTCTTTTTCCATGTCCGAGGGTTATATCTGTTAAAAGCACTTACCAAATCCTTTGCATTTGTATATCAAGTTTTAAAACAAAATATGAGGTTAATGAAAAGCTGTTCATGGCTACCAACTAACTGTTTCATTCTCCTTTTCTAATTCCAGAATACAATAAGCGAATAGCTATGTGAATTTTTTGGTATACAGTGTATAGAACTCCAGTTTTTGTTCAAACAAAATTGGTTAACGACTGTTATATATTAACTCATTTTTTATTTTTATAGATAATTCCTGGTTGATGTTTTTCCGATTTCAGGTGGATGGAACTATTGCTTTGACTTAGCGAGTCTGACACCATTTATGAAATTTTAGGATTGTCGAACTCATTAGTAACTCAGATCATCCTTTTTACAAGCATTTCTTAATGACATCCCGTTGGGTATCGTTAAAAAGAAACATTGCCGCGTGATTGTTCATGGTGTTGACCGAGGTTATATCTGTTAGAAGCCTTCAGAGCGAACTTCTGATAAATAACACAAAATAAAATACTGAGACGCAGTCATGCCTCCTAATTGTTTCATTCTCCTTTTCTTAAAGAATAACGTAGTTGGTGAGGAAAGGCTGAACTCTGAAAACACTGTTGAATGGGATCTGTCAGATTTTCTTTAAAATTGCCCAGTAACTTTTGACTGATCTCTTTTTGGATCTAGTGAAAGTGTCAGCAAATGGTGGTAGTGTTTAGGTAAGGCCTCAACATTTTATGTCAGAATAAAATCACTTGCAACCATCGACGGGTGGTTTTCTTGTTTGCCAATTTTTCCTAAGTTATATTTTACCAGAGATCCTTCACTTTTACAATTGAGCCCTTATCCTCATTTCCTGCCGAGAGCAACCAGATTTGTAACAACCGCATCAATATGCTGTAAATGTTGTGCCTCGCTGTCCAACTTCTCAGTCCCAGAGTTCCTTTCTTCCTCACACCGTCGGGCTGTGGAACAGTCTCTCTCCTGAAAACGTTCTGCAATTTGAACTTCAAAAGTTCAAGCGAAGATGCACCGCATTACGACCCTTCAACGGTTCTTGTATTTTAATAATTTACTTACATTTTAACCTATTTATTTATTAATTTGCTAATTTATTTTTTTCTTTTCTAATAGCTGATCTCTTCTTTCTGTATCTCTTATTACCTTCTGTTCCTTCTTTCAAATGTACACCATATTCGTTGGAAGCTTGAATTTCAAGTCAGTGGTCCCTAAGGGCTAGGGCTTGTTCAATGTGGAAAGGCTTCATTTCTGAATAATAATAAAAATAATAGTAACGTTGCCCCTATCAAGTTTCTAGAAAAGTTTCCATGTCGACCTGACCTATGTTTTGAGATTTTAGTTATGACTTTCTCACAGTACGTCCCAGTAGGCTTCAGTAACCTTTGAGAATAATCTTCCTCTTTATTAGAGTCATGAATGTGTGCTTTTATTTTTAGTTTAAGTTTTTTTTTTTTTTTTTTTGTTCCTGCAGAATTAGTGTTTCCGTGTAATAAAGAATGTTCTTCCTGGTCTTAGCAATATTTATTCATCATCAAGCTAAGATTTCAAGTAATACTTAATTACCAGTGTGTGTGTGTATATATATATATATATATATATATATATATATATATATATATATATATATATATATATATATATATATATATATATATATATATATAATATATATATATATATAATATATATATAATACATATGTGTGTATAAATATACATACTGTATATATATGCACATATATCATGAACCATTTGTAGTCAAAGTTTTACGATGAGATAATTTTATTTAAATGAAATTTTTGGGACAGAAAATATATAAAGCTATTAATATTGATATGTTTTGTAATTGTGCATAACTAGAACAAGTACTATGAAAAGAAAGGGAAGATGAGTATGTTACTTGAAGAGAGAGAGAGAGAGAGAGAGAGAGAGAGAGAGAGAGAGAGAGAGGCGTTAGTACATTTTAGAATACAGTCACTACATTACTGATGGGCTTGAAGACAAGCTCATTTGGCAAAAGCTCAGTGGTTTCATCTGAGACAAATTACTATGAATTTCACCACCTCATGATTCATGTTTCTCATTCGGTCCCACTTTTTCATTGTCTCAACAGGTATGTTTCTTAAATGTTTAAATAATCATGGTTATTCTCCAACACTAGGATGTATCTGTGCATATAAATGACCTTATAACAACTGATATCCCCAACATATTGAAATATTATGACTCCTTAATGTTAAACCCACTTCCCTGTCTGTTTATTGGTAAGTCCGTTCATTTTCTGACTTGGGATGGACAGACAGGCAAACAGACAGAGACTGTGAAAAGCCGGGCTTTACAGTGGTTTTTTTTGTTTTGCTTAAAAGAAATGTGAATTCATTTTGATAACTCGTCGCTTGCTGAAACCGAAATCACTCATTTAACACTCCAGATATTTACCTATCATTCAGGCAATAAAGTTAACGGGGTGTCCTGTTAGCACTTAAAGTCGACGTTATGTTTGTTTCAATATTTTTTAAGCGATCATTCATTACGTTATGTATTAATTTTTGTATGTGCGTGCGTGTGTTCTTATCACATACAACCTCCTGGTAATGATGAAGAAATAAATCCTTAGTACAAGAGATTGAAGGCATAACCATACAAATAAGTCGATGAACAAACGGGTAAGAGATAAAATAAAACTGATGTAAGTGTGGTAATATATCCTTAATTTTCGTAAGGTTCTCCTAACCTAAAGCATCGTGGCGGTACCTCCTCGACAAGACAAAAATCTCTGCTATTCTCAATGGTTGCTGTTTCCCGCCCTAAGCTTACTCTGTGGATGCTCGGACCCTTGCAGTTACCAGAGCCCCTCGAAGTTAGTGCTCATATCTGTCATAAGGCATCATTTAATGAGCAACAAAGGTGGTCTGCAACTCTATTGTGAAACTTCAGACTTGTAATCCGGGCTTAACCAGAACTAAATTGTTATTGCGCTCTTGAAATTAATTTCGGCTAGTTCATGAAAAGTAATAGCCTGGTTAGGAAGAATAAGTATCGAATATTATAGGCATTTCAAAGAAGTGAACCTATAACTAGTAACTGGTTTCTTTTTCAAATGCGAATATAAACACCTAGGTGCAAGCATAATGGAAATGTAGTCTCTTTCAGTAATTACTGTAGAAGTCTAGGTAGATATAACCAAAAGCTACAGATATATATATATAAATATATATATATATATATATATATATATATATATATATATATATATATATATATATATATATATATAATTTCAGTATTCTGTAATATAAATATACCATCACCTGGGAGCTCTTATGTGCTATGTAACGTAATCTTTCAAAATTTATATCACCCCAGCTTGTTTGCAGCTAGACCAAATTGCACTAAGTTCCCACTTTCATTTACCAGAGATAATCAGAACTTGTGCCTAAACCTTTTTGCTCAATAAAAATTTGCTAGTTCTGTACCTACCTCTGTGTAGCCTCATTCAAGAAGGCCTTCTCTATATTGAATTCCATCAGAAGTTTAGTATATCAGATCACTGAAGTGAGTCCATATATTGTGTGTGTGTGTGTGTATATATATATATACAGTATATATATATATATATATATATATATATATATATATATATATATATATATATATATATATATATATATATACCTCGTATATATATATATATATATATATATATATATATATATATATATATGCTATATATATATTGTGTGTGTGTGTGTAATGTTTGTGCGTGTATATTTGGACTGTCCTAAAATATGATTTTGGACCCTCCTGTAAGTGCTAATCTTTTTATGGTCTATTTTGCTTTTGTTTTATACCATTGTGTAATTCTTATTTAACAAAGCTTCGTCACTGTATTAGTTTGTTTCAGAAATATTTTGCATTGCGTATTGATCAGCGTGAGGATTTTTTTTTAACCCGCCTCCGTTTTCATCGTTCTTATTCATTCTACGATAATCATATGTCGATATCAAGTATTTTTTTTTTTTTTACATTCTTTTCTGTAATACTCAGCCTTCGATTATCGCTCCAGATCTGATCACGTCTGGTGACTGATTAAGACTCTTATCGTTGCATTTGCTTTTTTCATTTTTTTTTTTTTTTAAGTGATAACGTCGAACATTGTTCCAATTTGCTGCTTCGTATTGTTCTTAAGAAAAATGACTTCAGTATTTTTGGACATGGTTTACGGACAAATGCTTGTATAATAATACTTTGGTATTGAACTCTATTCGCTCTCATGCCTCACTATACAGATTTTCGATAGAGAGTAACGGATATGCTGAGAATTGAAATGAGTATTAACAGGTAGTTTGAAGCAACGAATAAAATCACTAAAATACCAAGATTTGTTAGAATTGTACCTGGAAATGAAAATTTAGAATAGACTGTATTGTCAGCGTTTGACATCGTAATGGGGATTTAGAAATATCATAGGGTTCGCAATCAGCATTACAACTTTCTTAGCAATACTTCATTCTAGTCATTCAAAGCTCTAAATCTTCCAACTCTTAGTAGGAGGCAACGCCGTTTTCTGCTGTTAACCCATGTTATCGTTATCTTTCCATAAGACAGTCTTCGTCAATTTCACTGTTTCAAGAGAGGTTGCCTATTAGATATGACGTTGTTGTTTATCTCTGCTGTTCTCTTTTGCTGTCTTATCCAGAAGCAGGTAATATTCTCCAGTCATTTCATTGTCGTTATAGCATCTTCCATCTAATCTGCGTGAATAATGTCTACAGAAATGGCAGCAAATATTTCAGACAGATTATCATGTTACCTAAATTCACCTCATCCTACAACGAGGATTGCGAACTAAGGGAAAACTAAGGGGTGGTTAGGTTATGTTTACTACTACTACTACTGCTACTACTACCACTACTACTGTTACTAATAATAATAATGATAATAATAATAATGATCAAATATTTCATATGTTGTTTATGATAACTGGGGAGTCCGTTTACATTTTCGATACACTTCCACAAATCATTTGTCTTTTCTGGCTTATCCCTTTTTATTTTCACATGTAGCATCCACACTATCTTCTTCATTTTTCTCTGTACTATCCTGGGTCCTTCGTGGGTGGCTAAGTGAGAGAGAGAAAGAGAGAGGGAGAGAGAGAGAGAGAGAGAGAGAGAGAGGCAGGCCAGCCTGGTCACCTGCCATAGACCAGATTTACTTGCGGTTGTGGTCATCGGAAACCGCAACACCCTGCTCTTACCTGAGGTCTTTAAAAGGTCAAGAGATCTCGTCGTTTGTGTGTATGTGAGTTTATGCTCTGGTGTATGTGTGTGTATGCTTGTATTTCTAACTTGGGGGTGGCTTATGAATGCCATAGCTTTGTGTGCATTATGGGGTTTATGTTATGTTTATGTTGACGCGTACTGCATGCGATATTGCTTGTGTCTCTGGTGAACTACTGAGTATATATGTGTGTGTGTGTTTGCATGTGTGCTGGAGTATTTTAAAGTTAATTTCTAGTAGATGTGCACAGAAGTACTTAGCTTACGCACCAGGCAAGAACTGACCAAGAGGGCAAGTGCAGGGGCAAAAGGTCCAGCATTATTGATAGTTATCAGATGGGCTCTGGAATGCGCTTGTTGATAAATGAGGGAAAGAGAGATCGAGGGACACCAGGTTTCTGGAAAGCTGAAACAGGTGATTTCAGAGAACTACACACACGCGCACACACAATATGGAGAGAGAGAGAGAGAGAGAGAGAGAGAGAGAGATTCACTTGTATTCCGAAAATAGAAGTGAAAATAGAGTAGTAATTTCGTTAGAATTGCATCGAGCAACAAATTGCCACTGTTATGTTTTGGAGCCACTTGTATAATAGTACTATATCCTTTCCTCATACTAGTACACACGTATGCCTCTGCCTTAAAACGTACATAAAAGCAGCCCAAAGAAATTTGGAATAGAGCCTCGAAAATTAACACCTACGCATACCCGTAAATTTATGATCGCGTTTGCTCACGGACAAACGCACGCACTCATGAAATGACCGTTGTCCATTTCTCCTCACTCCTCGGCCTCTCCCGTTCCCCTCCCTCCCTCTCTTCCCTTTCTTTGCCAAACTTCCAGCCAGTATACAACCTCCAGACTTTATCTCGGGTGTAACTAATCGAAATGTGAAAAAAGACACAAGATGGACAACGGACCAGATGAACAGGTGGGGGACGATGGATGATAGTGGTTGTTGGGGCTTAGTGGGGAGGGACTGAAAGATATGGCAGCTGAGAGAGAGAGAGAGAGAGAGAGAGAGAGAGAGATTTTCAGGTTCAAGTAGCTTCACTAAACAAAGCACTGGAATGTTGTCCTTATCATTACAAAGGCAGGAATGAAATCGAAGTCTAAGTTGGAATGTTACCCCCTATTGCAATCCTCTTTGGGATTCTTCATTTATATTTTGGTTAATTGACACTTTATGTACTTTGATTTATTGATTCGTTTGTCATTTAGCAAAATATATCTTTAATATTTGTGAACATTTTTGGAGAACACGATCATATGCCGAACAGAATTTTAAAAAATTTCTTGCATTTGTGGTAAAAGAGCTGATTTACCCCTTTCGATTCTTAACTCACACATTATGCTCTGAAAGTATACAATATTAGAACTTCAGTTCTTTGGGGCATAAGCCTGAGCACGGCCCAGGTCCTCATGCCTGTTTCAGTGTGGCCGTCTGCTGCTGCAGATACTACTACTACTACTACTACTACTACTACTACTACTACGACTACTACTACTACTATTACAATGGTCCCATCGAGCATCACTGCTCATGGTGTGAGCATAAGTTTATTACGTCTAGAGAGCCTCTCCTCTCACGTCCTCCACCTCCCTTCACCGGTCCACAATTGAGGATCTGTAATTTGATCCTCGAAACGTTAAACAATTGCAGATTGTTATGACCCCATGCAATAGGAAATCCATTCCTTAGAGGTCACTGAATATAAGTGAGCAGAAGAAAGCACCTTGGCCCGAGCTATGGATCAAGTAACATATGGTTTGCAAGCTTAAGTAACAGTTGTGATTTATTAAGAAATGTTTCTGATAAAGTGTTCAGATCTCACCAAGCCACAAATGCAGAAAATTATTTTTAAGAAGCAATCACATTGTCTCCCTGCTCATTACAAAAGGGTAATGTGTGCCTAACCCTTTCTGAAGTACTCTCAAACCATATTCTGCCTAGTAAAGAATAAGCGTGAGGTTTGCAGAAGCGGAATTCATTTTTTACTGACATAGACTTGCCTCCCTCACGAGAATTAAAGGTTATGCCGTCAAGTCTCAAGAGAAAGAGAGCTAGGGAGATGGGATTTTGTCAATATATATTATTTGAAGTCCTCTTGTTTTTAATCTCGACTACCACCTCGAACAGTACTTCGTAAAGCTATCGGTAATTTAAACGGCTGCTATAGTTAAGCGTCTTCTAGTGGAGCTTTTTGATACTGTTCTAAACCATCTCTCTCTGGGTAGTTCCACTAGCAGTTGAAATGGCTGCCATAGATGAGGCAGTAAAAGCATTAACGCAAGCCGGAATTATGCTGTAGTTGTGGAACTGCAATAACGTTTATGATTTACTGCCATGCTGTAACGCGTTAAGTTCTTATTTGGCTGGGGATGATGGTCAGTCAATTTGTTGTTTATGGTGGCTGGTTTCGAGTCTCTCTCTCTCTCTCTCTCTCTCTCTCTCTCTCTCTCTCTCTCTCTCTCTCTCTCTGTATTTATACTAATAAAATCAACTCTATTTTTAATTTTTTAGAAACAGTTGGTTATAAAATAAATTAAGATCATAAAGTTCTCAAGACATTGTACTGTTAGTTATATCGGCCATTGTAAATAAATTATACTATATTGCATGAAAAAATAATAAAGTTTCTATACCATCACACCATTTGTTTGCCGATAAATACACGTGCATCATGTAAAAATTATTTCCTTCCGGGCCTCCATACGTAAACACTTGATAACATATAAACTGGATAAATAAATTGAAATGAAAATTTCATATAATTTATTTGTATTTAATGAACAACACAATACCGTCGAAATTCTTCGATCTTTCTCTACATTTCACTGGGGGAGGGAGTTCCAGGCCACACGACGCTTGCCCAAGAGAGGAACTAGGCCAGGTTTTATTGCTTTCTTGAACTCATTACTGATATGGGTCACAGGTGAAACAAAGTGGGTGGTGGGTTTCACCTTGTGTGTTTTATGGAAGTGAGTCAGCGTGTTTTCTTCCTCCCTTCTTTTGCTGTTGTGTCAGGGAATCTTCAAACAATTTCCTCTAAAACATAATGTAAATTGCAGAGGTGATTTCGGATTACCCACTGTTTTACGGATGCTGTAGGGCCATAATCCTCCGTCTGTGTAGGGCCTGTGTTTTGTTGCTAGTTGGTTCTCTGTCACAAATAATTAGAAAAACTCTGAACAGAAAAAAATATTCTGTCGTTGCCATATGTATTTTGATAAAACTGAACAAAAAATATTCCGGTATCGTCATATGTATTTTAATACATTCCTCTTCATATGGAGGTTTTCTCTATTTCATAAGTAGGCATTCTACTCTTGGAAGGAAGCTTGTTACGTATGAATGTATGAACATTTTGGGAAATCATAATATTGATTTGGGTTACTGTAGTGTTTACTAGCAATCAGTTAAATTTCTCCAAATAAAAAAAAAAGGAATTTGTCACTACTACAAATAACACGACTAGTATAGTCATAATAATAATCCCAACACTTAAAACATGATCACCCACTTATTCATGTTTACTAGTTTCTTAATCCAACATTAATTATTATAAGTTCTTCATCCTCTCAGTACTTATTCTGGTGGACTAAAGCAGTTATTTAAAAAAATATTATCTCACTCTTGTAGGAGAGCCTCTTTCCACGGTAATCCATTGCTATAAGAAATTCAGTCATCCTTTTTCAGTTTTAAGAAATTCATATGTATATGTGGCAGTTCCACCGCCCAACTGTGTTAGATGCAATCAGCCAAGGTGGAGACCATGTCTGAGCAATCATATGCTAGGGTCACATTTGCTAAGCCCATGGATCGCTCCCAGCCTCCTGCTCGTGTATTCACCTGGCCTTAAGTGGGTATCAGCTATCAAGTGAAAGGGGCATAGGGGCTAGCATCCGCATCCCTACAGAACTGCTTAGACACCAGAAGTCCTCACTCTTCATGCGCGAACCTTTGTAAAGGGGAAAAAGGTGGATGATGAAAAAGGACTATTTATACCCCAAGTATGTATGTATGCATGCCTCCCACTTTAATGTACCAACGTTCTATGAAATTTAAGGGCCTATAAAAACAGTTAACGGAGGGGGCCTATATACTTCAACTGACAGAACCTCAACCCTAATCACTGGCGAATGTGGAGAGTGGGGAGGTAACAAGAGTAATTATATGGAATATACAGGTGGTGAAAGACGACGCTCTGCTTCAGAGATCGTTAGCTCCCACCTGGTTCGAGTGTGGTGGCCAGATCGGCCGAAACACATGCTTGAGAATTTGCCGTAAAATGAATTCGTCGGTGAAGTCAGATGTTTAGGCCTTCTTGATGGGATTCATATTATCAGTTTGATTAACAATAGCACATTCCAGGATCTTCCTTTAAACGGGCCGTTACTTTTGAAAAACAAGTTAGTCCGCTCTAATTTTTTGGTATATCCTATGCATAAAACACACGTATGTGTATAGATATAGATATATATATATATATATATATATATATATATATATATATATATATATATATATATATATATATATATATATATATATATATATTATATATATATATATATATATATATATATATATATATATATATATATATATATATATGTGTGTGTATGTAAGTACAGTATGTATGTAGATCTCAAAAAGTCGTTTCCACTAACAAGGTTTGGCAATCGAAAAAGACAAGACGGTGAGTATTATGGCAATAATGCCTGAAAATCTCCAACACATACGGTGCCATTCACCTATTATATCTTTCACATTCTTTTTGGACGGTGAGGCCTTCCGTTTCCAATATTTATTCCACTTTTTCGCTCGCCTGTCATCCTCCATTTTTTTCTTTGTGAACGAACCGTCTTAAAACACTCTGATCCCTTATTTTGCTTAAGTACTTCCAGATTTTTCATCATTTGAGTTCTTCTGATATCATATGTACTACACAATCAATTCCTCTCTACAGCTTCAACGTTTTTTCTCTCTTGGCTTCCATAGACACTTCAAGTTGCGTCCCAAGCTTTTGCACACCTCCAGTTGCCTTCCTTGCTTCACCCATTCTGTGACTCCTCTCTTCCCTCATCCCACTGTCATCCTGTATATTTATTCTCAGTTACCTGTGCAAATCAGCGATGTTCATTCTTTCACTGTCCATATTAAAATTCAATGCTTCGTCTTCTGGCTTCTATTTACCCTTATTTAATCTCATGTTTCTCCTCTTGCAAGCAATTTAAGATTCGCTAATTTCTGCCGTTTCTCTTCACTCTCCTTTATCATCAGCAAGCATCAGACATTCCAAACTCCATTCCCACAACTTTGCACTTACATATACTGCCCTTTATCAGACCTCTGACATCACTCAGTCTATAAAGGTATTTAATTGTCATAGAAGAATAACACAGCTTTATCTTAAACCTACTTTTACACAAACCAGTCACTCTTCCACCTACAAGTTCTAATAAACACCACACTTCCATCATAAACATTTTTCACTTCCCACAACTTGTCTCGTATACTTTACTGTTTCATAACAAATGCATAAGCTTTACGCCTTTTTCTTTGTCTAATTCCACATTGTTCTTCCCTTATCAATTCCTGTCATGTCTGACTTTCTCAATCTGACTTTCCCCGGTATACTAAGTAAAGCTATGCTCATACAATTCCTACAGTCTCCTTTAGCACCTTATACAAGACTCAATTATTTCTCAAAGTTCTTCCTTTGGAACCTTTTCCTCATCCAGACATACCTTATGCACCTTGGTCAGTCACTGAAACACACTTGTAATCCCATCAACTCCTGGTGTCTCCACTCTTCAACCTGTTATAGCCCCTTAAACTTATACTATCCCCTGCCACTCTTGCATCATTCGACTCTGCCCCTCTTCTGTCTGCCACGTGCAACAAATCTTTAAAATACTCACTCCATCGACCCAAGACAGAATTTTCTTCAGATATCACCCCCTTATTTACATATTCTATTCTGAGATCCATTTGCTCATTGACAAATCTATGCATTAGTTTATTTTTATAGCTTCCTATTCTTTCAAAAGTTCTTGCTCGTTTTCATTCTCCTTTCTTTATCACATTCCTTCTTTTTCCTCATGAATACTACATCCATCCTCCCATATTCCTTCATAAGTTCTCGTTAGTCCCACATTTTCAATTTAAACCATTCTTCTTCTTCCCTTCGCTAAACTTTCCATTCTCACACTGCTTTTATTCCATTTTCCGTCTTTCCTGAAACCACAACTTCTTGCTGACTGTGTAAACCCAATCTGGAATCGTATACCATCTTCATATATGCCTTGAACTTCTGGGACCTTAACCCTAGACTATTTTTATCCATTATCAGACTTACTTATTTTAATTATCCCTACAGCTATATTTTTACCCCTTCCTCTTGACCATATACCTCTGTTGTAACATTCACTCCTTCTAAATAATCATCAGAGTCATCTCCATTCACTCTTGCTTTATCTATTACTTCCATCATCTTGCTCGTCCATCTACCCTGTACTAACACCCTAATCTCACAACAACTTTTCGCCACCATTTCTCTTTTTCAAGGTACTTTAGAATAATTTTCTTTTGAAACCTTATATCTCCAACAGCCAGGCCCCCTTCCAAACACACTTCCACAAGACTGTATTCCTTTACCACAAGGACTCCATATCTGCCAACAGTGCCACATATGTCTCTGTTACCTGCCTTTACATTTAAATCCCTTAAAACAGCCAAAACTTTCTTGCTGTCAAACCCCGGAAGAAACAGAACTCTTACCCACTCATTCTTCTCCAGTTTTTGGCCTATACACAATCACTGCTACAACTTTTTCAACTGCCACTCTTAGTCTTACATATACGACTGTCGAACTACACATTAATGCTCAACACCTTTCAGCAAAGTCAGACCCAATTATTCTTTGTCCTTCTCTTCTACATACAACCCAGTGCCAAAACACCCAGCTTTTTCTTCTTAAATAAATCAGCAGCCATGTATGTCTTACATATTGCACAATAAGCACGCACAATCAAGCCCCCAAGTTGCAGAAAGAGAAAGACAGAACTGCTGTTTTGGAGAGAAAGGACTTTTAATGACACTCGAGAAGAGAGTGGGCCCAATGACGAATGGAACCATGTTTTTTCTTTCTTGCGTGTGTGTTTGTGTGTGTGTGTGTGTGTACATGTGGTAGTAAGTAGGGAAAAGGTTTTAGTGTATAAAATTCTCAGACAGTAAAAAGAACTTCTGATGACAGTTCGTTACATTTGTCAGAGCGCTCTAGCATTTGCACACTTTGACTAAGTCTTGCAATATTGAGTGATGTTATCCGAGGAACATATATATATATATATATATATATATATATATATATATATATATATATATATATATATATATATATATATATATATATGTATATATATATATATATATATATATATATATATATATATATATATATATATATATATCATACACAGCTGAGGCTACAATACATTCCACCATGAATATTCTTCCAGTACCACAATGGTCCTTGTTATATAAATTCTGACAGAAAGGTGAAAGGGAAAGATCGTTGAGCTTTCGTCTTTACAAGACCTGATCACAGTAACATCCTGTT
>NC_089792.1:17189420-17266920 GCF_040412425.1 Macrobrachium rosenbergii | reverse complement strand
ATTAAAAGCAATTATATTATTCTTCAGTCTTCTTTATTATTATTATTATTATTATTATTATTATTATTATTATTATTATTATTATTATTGCTGGTGATGGTGTTAAAAATGTAACATGAATTCAAACGATCCGTGAATGGAGTAGATGTAAAGTTAATGTTGATGAATACTTGTCGAGTGAATTTGGAGTAACCAAATGTTGCGATAGGCAGGGGATTGTTATGTCACAGTAGTTTCTTACCTTTCTCATGAATTTTTTTATGAAAAATGGTTAGAGATGGAAGAAAAGGTTTAGACCGTAGTAACGTTAGAAAGTTGAGGGACTCAGAATGAGCAGATTATGCCGTCTTCTAGCAAAACGCCATAGGATTCACAAAGCTCGCGTTATCGAATAAATGATATATGTAGAGAGATGGGAATTAATCTAATTTTAAAAAATAATGAGGACAGTATTTTGTACAAATGGATGAAATAACATTAGATGGAGGAAGGATTAATGAGGCCGAGTCTTTCAAATATTCAGGAACACTAATACCAAGTACTGGTGCTCTGGAGTTGGAATTTGGGAAAAGACTAAAAAGTTGGAATTTAGGGAAAGGTAAAAAAAATCGAATTTAGGAAAAGACTAAAAGAGTTGGAATTAAAAAAAACGAAAAAGTTGGAATTTAGGAAAAGGCTAAAAAAGTTGGATTTTAGGAAAAGACTAAAAAAAAGTTGGGATTTAGGAAAAGACTAAAAGAGTTTCAATAAAAAAAAAACGACTAAAAAAAGTAGGATTTTAGGAAAAAAAAAAAAAAAGTTGAAATTTAGGAAACGACTAAAACAGGCAAATAAAAAATGGGAAGGCTGAGTAGGATTTGGAATTACAAGTAAAATGAAATTACCTACGAAAGTAAGATAATATTCAAGTCTAGTGCGATCTGTATTTCTGTACGGACATGAATCATGACATGACAGTCAAACTTTATTCAGAGGATTTTTCGGTATGAGATGGCAGGATAGAGTGAGAAACGATATCGAGGAAAATTACGGAAGGTCCCTGTTGGTGAGATAAATATGGAGTGGTGAAACTTCAGATTCCCTTCGCGTCACGCCGCGTTGTAGGCAGTGATGATAGTAATTATTATAAAACTTATTTTTTTGTTAATCTCTTTATTCAGTTGTTTATTGCTGGCAGATTGTATAATTCAGTCCCCTGTTAGATAAACTTTTGTTTTACGTTATTGGATTCCTATTGTCTATGCAGTTTTGAGAGGGATTTTTCTAGGCGTCAAATATGAAGTGCATATCATGATTGATGTTGAACAAGACTGTCATTATTATCTTCCATTTAAAGACACCGTGTCTGTCAAACGATAGTTGCGAGGTTCATGTGCTGGATTATAAGATGTTCAGTATAGAGGAAATCTAAGTACCACTGGTGAGGCTTTTCTTTTTTTTTTTCGTAAGAAAACTGTTAATTTGGAAATGTTTTTGCTCAACGGCTTCATTCTTGAATCCGGAGTTAAAAGGGCAGTGTGGCTGACACTTCTCTTATCTTTTACCGAGATCACCTTAACAAGACTCTTCCGGCTTGATTTCGTAAGGATTTTGCAGGTGAAAAGGCTCCTGTGCTTTGAGTCAGTTTCACCTGATTGGAAAATCCTGCTTTGCTTCTTCCCACGACAAAGAAAGGTGACCAGACTAATCCTTCAGACTACTGTGCCGTTGTGTTATCTTCCCATACTGCTTCAGCATTCAGAACTATTTCACTTGTATTTTCTCTTACACCTTCAGAGAATTTCTTTGAGATCCTCACGCTCCTGTATTCCATAGTCCCTAAATTCTTTTATCTTTCAAGATGTAAGTAAATGGATCGGTGTCTACTTCTTCCTTATCTTGTTTCCATCAGTCATATAACGGATAAGGCATCAGGTTGCCAGCTGGCCTAAGCGGCATTCACATAAAAGATTCGCACACGGTTACCGCTAGAAGACATGCAATAATGTTATCACTAACTCCAGTAGTCATGTGGCCTATTTGCACCTCACTTTAAGTATGGACACATCCAGGATATTCTTATCTGTACCATAAAGTTCAGATAAAAACTGACGAAATAGAATACAATTCACGTTTCAATATAAAAAAAAAGTGTTGTTGGTGAGGACTACGATGAGAAACTCACTAGATTAACTAAGGAAAAGGTTATTTAAAAAAAAAACTCTCAACATTCTTAACATTCTGAGTAATCTTCTGTCAATATACAAGGTTCTATTAACTCCTTGAGACGTGTATCTAGCTGCATTCTTGCAGGGGTTGTGTCTAATAAACATTGTGAGATTGCATAAAAATCCTTAGCTGTAGACAATTTATCAAAAAGGCGATCAAACCCCAGATCAAGTGCAATTGACTATGGCAACGTCAACAGCAAAAAGTCAAACCATAAGCAACAGGTGCAAGGGATAGAGTAACGAGCGCTATTTTTTACTTGTCTTTTTGGTGTGTGTTTTGTTTTTATTTCCGCCCTCAAGCTGGCGTCCGGGCAACCATTTCTCGATATACATTTCACTTGAGTAGGGTTCAAGGCAATTTTCTCCGGCGTTAAATGACGAAAATAGTTGATACCGATCTGTTTATCAGAGGCTGAGGGCTGCAAGGATTTTTAAGAGCCTTAGTTGGTGCGTATTGCCAAAGCTATATGGTGTGTAACTACGCCTCTAAAAGTGAATATATTGTAGAATTTATTTCTTTGTCTTGCTTGAGCTGCTTCATTAAACAATAGCTGTATTTCACGTTCATTTATTGAAGAAATTTATCCTTGATTCGTGGCACACAGTGGTGGTGTTTGGCACCTATTTCCTAATGAAACGCCAATGTGTTTGTTTTGGTAGTGTTCACTTCGCATGGCGGGAAACTTATGTTCCAAATTTCTCATAAAATCAATTTGAAGTTTTACGGAGCAGTAGTGTTTACACACACACACAACCACACACGTACACACACGTACACACACACACACACACACACATATATATATATATATATATATATATATATATATATATATATATATATATATATATATATATATATATATATATATATATATATATATATATATATATATATATATATATAATTTTGACTCCTTAAAAATAGCAAAAACAAGTTACAGCCACATGATCTTTTGACTGCTGAATTAAAGAAGAACTCTGCACAAAGCGTTCAGTATTGGTTGCTTTAGGGTCGGATGTGTTTATAGGTGACATTTTAAAATGAGCAGCAGTAGTTTTGTAATCAAAACCTGTTAAGTGAGGATAAGTTTACAGATATTAAAATGATATTTGAAGTAAAAAAAATAGAGAGTTTATTTATATTTGACCATGTCCTTGGGCTTGTATACACAATCGTTTGATTTTTTTACTTCTGCCTGTGTTACGTCGTAAATAAAAGCTGGTTGTCATGGTTGAAAGCAAATGAGGATCAGACAACTTAGTCAAACTGAGTACCTCCCAGACAAGCATTGACCTATTCCTCATTCTCCTCTCCCTACCAATTGCTCGACTAGTTTTGGATGAAAATTGAACTGAACCTCTGACCTCTATTAATATTTTGGGTGATCATGTGTCTTTGAACATTTCAAGAAAAGGCCGCATCAACAACTGGCTAAATTAAATCTAAAGATTGGGTGCTTTGTGTAGATGCCATAAATTCCTTTCTGTGCCTCAGTTGTCAAAGCTTTATGCTAGACTGCTTCGCCTATTTTTGGGGAACAGGACAACAGGTCTCATTTGGGGTGCTCAGTGTAAAGCAGCTCGTTGGTCAATGACCACATGAACGGTTCACTGTCCCTGCGTGAATTGGCCTGAAGATGGTTTCATCCTGTCTATCAGTCTGTCTGTGTCTTATCGACAGGTACTAATTTGATTGCATGACTTCGGTACTTACTGGTGAAAGAAGTAATGCTTCATGGCATTAACACAGGAAGCTGCTGTCATTATGAAGACGGGTTTAGTGAAGCAGTCAACCTGTAGCCTCTAAGTTCTGTTTTTCTCTGCCCTGTCTTATAAATTATCCACGATGGTATCATAGTACGATTGTTTCTAGAACGTTTACAGTGGGTGGATCAGTTATCACTAATGCAGCCAATCACTGTGCCCTGTTGCACTTTGAGGTAACATCGGCAACTCTTTGTCTGTGAGCAACCTGAACTCAAGCAACGATTAGACATGTTATTACGTACCAATCCAATTTTTGCAACATGTACCCTATTGTGTCATTGCAGTTCATAGAAATGTTCATGCCCTGAGCTGCCAGATGAAAGGTGCTAATGTTGTACGAACACTATGAATGGTCGTTTAGCGTCTTCAGAGAATCCGTTAACTTTAAGTAGTGGTATTAGTAACATCTTAACTATGCAGGAGGCATCCTAGGCAGGGCTGGTACATTGCCTTTGCCGTTGATTGTAGAGCGTGTCCTTCTTTCATCCTTTTTTATTCTGGACCTCCCTGTAATGCGTCTCTTAAAAATTCTAGAGTCCCTTCTTGGTCCTATTAATGACAGCTGTTTCTGAACTTAGACTCCCCAGCATAGATATTGCCCTGTAGTTATCAAGCATTGATTTCTTTGAAACAGTGACTGAAGCCCCAGTGGAACCTCGATGGCTCAGTCGGTTACTGCAGTCCTTCAGAGGTCTGTGGCGCTGGTTAGCCGACTGATCAGAGAGCGGACACTTTGCTATCTAGACATCCCGGGATTATATATGTAATCCGGATAGGTTTGCTTTAAAAGCAAATGGGTGTTACAGACTAAATACACACACAAACAAAGCCACTACAACACCTTCTAAAACATAACAAACATCTCACACTTCTCGAACTCTCGCCCTACCCGCGCCACAACTTCGCTGCTGGGAAGAGGGCGTTTCGGGTATGATACATGTAACATACGCTACTGGGGTCTAAACGATGTCAGGCAGGGCAGCCGATCGAGACTACCACCCCAAAGCCAAATCAAAAGTCCTTCAAAAGAAGGCAGCTTACCCCATACAAAAATGGGAAACAAGCACGTTAAAGGAAGAAGAAGTGACTGAAGCCCCAGTCATATGGAATCTCGTTAGCTATCTAAGGCTTTGTAAGTCTTGATATTATGATTCCTACATTACCCTTGTTTCTTTTATTGTCAGTCCTAATAAAACTATTGACGATGTTAGAAGTTTGACACCCTTTAAATTGACACCTATCCCATGTGTCAGCTACCGTTCCCTTCAGTCATAAGAGGTCCGCATTAACAATGGAAACAAAAGCCACGGATTTCTTAAATGTCAGTTTATCATAGCACCATCTTATTCTAGAATCATTAGTGACCCAGCAAAAGCTAAATGCCGGGGATTGGCTAGATTCTCACGCCATAGGTGATCATATTTTTGTGTTTAAAGATAAAGACTGCTGTAGTGTCTGCCTTTCCATGAACAAAGTAACACTGTTGATGTCATTTTCAGATTTAAAGAAAGTGTCTCTCTGGATTTGGCCTAACAATTGTTCTTATCAATTCCGGTTATGCCTGTTTCAGTTCTGATCCGTTTAACCACCTTATCGTTGTCATTAGGCACCTGAGGGAGGAATTTGACTGAATTTGGTATGCTGGGCCCTAGTCGCCTGCCCGGGAAAAACCTCAGGTACGTAGTACTTCGGTTCCAACTCCTTTTATAATTTTTGCGTCCGACGGTTAATGCCCTAGACTCACTCGTAAGACCGAGGTTCTGGTCCTGTGGTGAGTCAGAAATTTATATATATATATATATATATATATATATATATATATATATATATATATATATATATATATATATATATATATGTATGTGTGTATTGTGTGTATATATATATATATATATATATTATATATATATATATATATATATATATATATATATATATATTTTTACGTGTGTGGGTCTTGGCTGATCATGTATTATTCAATTTACATTAATTTTTACGGCCCTGCAGACCAAGAGTACACGTAATCTGTCACTTGAAGCCAAAAGTTAACCTCAAAGAAAGTCGTTATTAGCCAAAGGTCGCCAGTTAAAAAATTAACCTTAACAAGAATATTTGAGATGAATTTTAGATTTCAAATGCAACGGTTCTTCCCAGCATCGAACGCGAGGCATACAAAAGCATCGAGACTTAAAACTGTGTTGCTTACCTGTCTAGGTATTTTACTGGAATAACTAAAAGCTAACAATATAATGTTTGGCTTCTCTAGACTTATGCAAACAACAATCCTATTCTAAGTGGTGGCTGAAGGAAGAAACAAAGAAAATGTGAAATACAGAAAGTACTAGTCAATTGAAAGTTTATAACAAGAATCGGACTTATCGTGAATGTTGTAGTCGCTACTTGAAAATAAGGGACCTCAGGAGTATTAATTCTGGCAGTCTTCCCAATTCACTAATTAAGATAGAAACTTTATCAGGATTTAAAGTAATAAAAACAAAAAATATCGTTACTCAAGATTTGAAAAGACACCCTGGTTCAGTGAAATATTAAATCAAGTCTGACCGACCTGCCCGTTCCCGCCAGATGAGGTATTTGACATGCCCCGGGCAATCCGACGTTACAAAAGCCTCACGAATGCATAGAATAAATGTGTAAAGGGCCACCATAACTAGGGGTCACACAAAAATAAATACTCTGAGGCTTAGGTCCCTAATGCAATAGCATATTTTGTTTTAAAACTGCCCAGCCTATGCCATGGCGCCATTTGTCTACTGCTGTGATTGTTATTTTGAATTGTCTAGAAACCGGCGCTGTAAATGTTCTCTGTCGAGGTCAATCTGACTAATAACACACTAAATACATCGAGGGCGAACAGCAGTAATATTTATAAAAAAAAATATATAATGCTATATATATATATAAAACATATATATAAAAGTAATCTCTTTATATATATATATATATATATATAGGGAACCAAATATAATTTTCTCAGAAATTATGTTCTCAAGCTGAATAAATGAACTACGCGATATGAGACAAATACTGAGTGAGCAGCAATAAGGATTAGTGGGTACGTGAAACCCGGCAGACGCATCGATGGTCAGCTGGAAGGTGGCACATGAAGGTAAGGCGTTGGCTAATCAGCGGGGAAGGAGGGCGATTCGTTCGTCGCAGTGATCCTTCATGTTTTACTTTATTTATGGTATTTTCAATTATATAAAGGGCCCCTGGGACGCAAAGGCATCCGTGTTTCTGTTACAATACAATATTTCTGTCCTGATATTATTAGCTTCCTGGAGAAACGGAGGTGATGTTCATCACAGAAGGGCCTCTTGATGGCACCATTTTGAAGGTGATAGTTTCACCTCCCTGTTAGTCGAGTCCTGCCCAGATTCATAAAACGTTACTAGTTTATTTGGTAACTAAGGCTTAGTAGGCTGCTAAGTCCTTGGTGTCCAACTACGTGAGCCAACTAAATTGGTATTCATAAAATGCTAACAAGAAAGATATTAGTTGCCTGCGAGTTAGCATTTTTGACTTTAGTATCCATTATCCTTCCATATGACACGCTTATTTAGATTTTACTTGAATGAGGTTGGGATTTGTTCGCAGTAACCAAATGTAGCACTTATCTATTGTAATGAGTAACAAACGAAAAAAGTAAAAATCCAACTGTTAGGAAGAAGAGAGTCTTTTCTTGGCTGATAAATACGAAGAGTTCAAGGATGTCATCGCCGCTAAGCACAAAGACGTTAATACAAAAAAAAAAAAAGAGACATGTGAGGGATTCAGTGCTAGCCCAGCATCGAGCTAGACTTTCGCATGTCGAGAGAACGATGGAGGACCTAAAAAGTAAACTTTCGAAATTGAAAAGGGAATCCAAAGACTGCTTGATGGAAGCAAAGAAAAGTAAGAAATTGACAGGAGGCAGCAAACCTCCTAATGAACCCATTGCTGCTCAGCAAAAGATACTCGATTTGTGTGAGGAGACCTCCCAAGGTTTTACAGGTATGACGGGAGGAATATAATCGGCTGCTGGGGGAATCGGTCTACAAAGATGTAGAAGAGTCTATCCTAGATGATTATGATGGTGAGCAAATTACATATCCATAATACAGTGTATACGTTAGTGGGCATATTTATAACGTAAAAGTTCCTCTTTTTGTTCACTACGGTTTTATGGTATTGAATAGAGATGGATTCTAATATGTGGCAAACAGGGATATCTGGTACAGCCACAATTGTAAGTAATGGATATCAAATGATACCATATATAAAAGCAATGAACTTTTTAAAGGATTCAAATGCTAAAGTTGATTTAATATTGTCTTCTTTCAGTCTCTGTCAAATAGATTTACTGATGATATTTCATCAATGTAATATGAATTAATGTCCCATAAGTGTTTCTGGAATTAAGTAGGTTGCATCAATACTTTTAAATTCTTGCTTTTTTTTGTGTTGTTAAACATTTTTTTTTTTAGCCTACTTCGATTCATTTTAAAGATAAGATATTATAAGTAAAGCACTAAGCCTATTAAGACTTTATAGCGCTGCAGTTACTATGAAAAGGATAAGACAGAGTTCTGACAGTAGGCATAAGAAAAGAAAGGAAAGGAGGGGACAATGCTGAGTTGAAAGAGAGATTGACACGGACCAAAAAGGGTCGTCAGAACCCTTTGAATAAGTTTACTACAATTCTGCTGTATTCAGGACCCAGAATCTCCTTATGTGGTCGATTCATTATAGAAAGATTAAATTAAATCAGCTATGAAGCTTTCTATATCAAAACCAATTTAACAAAAAGTAAAAAGATTTATACATACACTAAGGGTGCTATACATACACACACACACTATATACTGTATATATATATATATATATATATATATATATATATATATATATATATATATATATATTATTTTTATATATATAGTATATAATATATAAATACTGTATATATATTTTATATATGTGTGTGTCTTTTTAGCTACCAACTAATGGTTTTTATTGCTGTATGCCCTTGGAATATAATTATATTATTGTTATATTTTACTGTTAGAAATAAAGCTCTATTCTTTATTTTTCAAGAAAAATAAGGAATTTGGGGTGACCTAACTATTATAAGCATGCATGTTACTAAACAATAATTCATATATTTTCTTATTCATTTTACAGGTGCAAAAGAAGAAATCCCTACGGCTTCTACGCCGTGGGACTTGGGACCACCTGCCTCTAAGAAAAGAGCAGTAAAACAAACATCATTTGGTAGTCTTGTTAACATTGAAAAAAAATGCTTTGATTAAAAAAAAGTCTGCTTTTGAAGCAAGAAAAATTGAAGTTGCAAATAGAGTTATTAAAAAAACTACTTTGAGATAAACCTTCTAACAAGGAAGATTTTGTATATTTAGATTTGTAAAATAAGAGGCTTTATTGTTTATACCTTTTTTTATTTGACCTTCACTTACATTATACGGATAATCAAATGTTTAGTTAATTATCCGTAACAAGGTAAACATTATAAAACTTGGTACCAATCTTCACACAATCACAATTATGCCACGGGGTCAGGGAATAGAAAAAACAAAGAATGATTTCTAATAAAAAAAATGTGTTTATTCACTTATATTTTTATTAAAACCTCCTTGCAATTAGTGATGCTCTTGTTCTTGGTCCATTAAGTTGGCCCCTGTAATCTTATTGGTCTGGTAGAGGCCTACCTTGCTCTATGTCAGGACCTAAGGGTTCGTGTCTGTCTATACAATGTTATGTAACATAGCTGTTGCAGCTGTAACTTTGCATGTGGATTCAGGGGATCTCATTCTGCTCTGTACACGTAGGAGATGGAACCGACGTTTCCATCTTCCAGTAATCTGCTCAGTGAACACCCTTGTACCTCTGTTGTCTGAAATGTAGCGACGTTCCTGAGCAGTGTGTGTATGCAGAAAAGGTGTCATTAAGCAACCGCTGTCGCTCAAAATGCATCTCTTAATCCTTCCGCTTTCCATGACATCCTATATTTGGCTGCTCCTTAGTACTTGACTATCAAGAACTGATCCAGACCATTCAGCTACTATTTTAACAGATCTCCCATGATGATCACATATAACATGGGCATTAATTGAGTGATACCCTTTTCTGTTAACAAAGGCTACTTCATTTTCGTGGGGACTCACTATCCAAATATGTGTCCCGTCAATCAATCTAATCACTCTGGGAAATCCTCGTAATTGGTAGAATCTATCCTTTATTTGTGGTAAACTGTTTTCATCAGGGAGTTTCACAAAGCCATTGGTCCTCCTACACAGGGCGTTAGTAGCTCGGTGAATGGTTTGGAAAGCTGTTGGTTGGGTTAGCTGAAGAAGATCTACAACCATATGAAATGTTCCTGTTGCATAATATTGAAGTGCAATTAAAACTTGCTGATACGGCAGAAGAGCGTAGTTTCTTCTTGTAGGGTGTTCTATATCGGATGTTATTAAGTCGATGATATTCATTATGCCTTGCCGTGAAAATTCTCTTTGGTAATTCAGCATCATCAGATATCTCCAATGGGCTTCTCCTCTCCCGAAAGACTCGTTCTCTCCGCATAACACGACGAAGTTCCACTAATTCTAAGATTCTTTTAGCCGTGCCTTCACTCTGTGGCAAGTGTCTAACTGATTTTAGTTGCTTGCTAAGAAGTTAGAGCGGCCCTAGATCAACGCTAACTTAGTAAGGAACTTGGGAATCAACTAACTGTTATTGGGGTTTTATGAATAACGTTTAGCACGCAACTAGCTTAATAACCAGCTAACTCCCGATTTAGTTCCCTACTAGGCTTAGGAGGGTTTTATGAATGTGGGTCCTATGGGCCGTTCCGATATGTTTTGTCCTCACTTTGACATGCTTGTTTACATGTCGGGTTAGACCTCTGGAGCTCGGCTGGGCTGGGGTTAACACTGCTCTTGAGTAATAGACGAGTTTTCTTTGACTGATAATGGATGACGTTTTTATTCTTGGTCGTTTTATTAGCTGTGTGAACAGAATTAGCTATAATTTCTTTTATTAATCACTCTTCTTACTTGTAGGCCGTTGTCATCTGGTTGAGATAGTAGAGGACTGTTTTGTCGTCAATATTTGCATCTCTTGAGTCATACCATTTGTTTGTTATCTTCTTTGCAATTAGTACTGCAAAGCCGTTGCACACAAGTCAATGGAGCGGGGGCATCCCATTTAAGCTCCATATGAGTAGGAGTTCAACTGTTGCACTGGGATAAGGCTCGGGCGGATATAGGCGCTTATGGTGAGTATTAAGTGGCGCATTCGTTGGCACCAGTAAGGTACAGGGGTTGCTGGCCTTTTCATAGAAAGTGATATCCATCTGTCCATCAGGATATTTTAAGAGGACATCCAGGAAGGAGTGCTGGTCATTTTTACTCTTCACGGGGTGACGGAGTAAATCCGAATTTAGAGCTGTGTTTTGACTTCATGAAGGCGATGCAGACTAACCGGCAATAGAACTTCGCAACGAAGACTCCGAGAGGGAATACTATTGCGATGCTTGGTATATCGTGCCCTTCGACATTTGAAAGGGGCCTCCTAGGTCCAGATACCGAGGAGAGTTTTCGGGGTCTTCTTTTTGGTGTTAATAGAAGATGCCAGACTGGCCTCTCACAACTTTTTAATCATGTAATAGATGGTTCTGTTAACGTACACATTCGTGTACCCCTCAGATATACAGTAGTTTCTAGAACTGCAAATCTGTAAAACTAAGGCATACTTAACTTTGTGTTTCGACATTCAGTAGCAAAAGCCTCTTATTATTCATAGATACTTTGTAAACTTCTTTCGTTATGTGCTTTTTACTTCAGCTTTAGTATGGCAATGACAAGGTGGTGATCAACGCCGACATCTGGTCTTCCAGCTCATACTATTTCTTGGCGTTCTTCTTCTCTCACGACTAATAGCTTTGCTCTTCCAGCTCATTTATTTGGTTCTTCTTTTTTATGACAGCTTGTGATCTTTTGAGGGCTGACCAAGTGTATTTTGGATATCCTATGATTGGAAAAGATTTCTTCTAATTGCCAAACTATGTGCAGCAAAAAAGTAATAAACCAGCGCATTTTCGTTTGCAGTCTCACCCAGGCTTTCCTTTACCCCTTGCATCCTATTATCCTTCAAGACCTGCTAGTCAACGAGTTTTTCACACTTGCGATATTGACTTTTTTTTTATTACTTTTACACATATGAGAACAGATACTATAAATCACTGATATAATAAAACATAATGATGAAATAACAGAATGCTAGTGACATTTTTACATGCCACCGGTGCTTGTTTTAATTTGCCGTTTTTGATACAACACTGATCTAAGGACAGAGAGACGCGTCGTAATCTTGTCGAAAGTTGGAACCATGACGCAGTGAAACCCTTGCACGTATATGTTGTATTACCCACTCCGCCGAGGTACCTCTGTGGGAACAGTGAATTCGTCTGTCGTATAAATAATATATAACAGAGACATTCAACTCATACGACGTGCTCCGTATTAATTGTAATATCCCCACTCTCATGGTAGGTAGAAAATAAGTTTTTTCGTGGAAGTCCTGGCCTAATGTCAATTGTGAAGCTTTCGCACACTCGTAGGGCTGTATATTTGGGGGCGCTTGAACGAACATTCATATTGCATCTTGGTTCAGCTTTCTTGAAATCATCCATAGCTGGTCTTGTGTTGCCACCATACGTTGGCGGTGCTATGTACAGCAAGTCCTTTTAATGCTATTGACATCCAGTCTTGGCATCTTGATGATACATCACGTAAACCCAGTTCTAGCTCTGATAGGCAGCCAGGGCAACTCAAAGAATACAGAGGTAATCCTATCCCGAGGTGTACGAGTAATACTTGAGGTATTAGCTTACTATGTGTGTGTGTGTGTGTGTGTGTGTGTGTGTGTGTGTGTGTGTGTGTGTGTGTGTAACATCCCAAACATCAAATTTGGTGTATATTGTGAAATTGGTAATTATGGAATTGGGCTATATATACCCAAGTAATGGGGCACTTTCAGCCACACAGCGACAAAACAATGACACGGAGTGGTTGGACTGTAGGATAACGGAATCCACAAAATAAATTTAATGTGATGTGATAAACGTATCTAAGCGTGAAACTGATGAAACGCCACAGTTGCAGAAAGAAGTAATATTTAGAGGTCGGAATTAATTTTCATGGCTCCGCTTATGATAGAGTTTTGGGTGAAGATATATGATTTTGGGATGCTTCGACAAGGTGGTTGTCTTGTATTGGGATTACTGGTTTAGGCCCTTGAATTTTGTTGCTCTTAGACAGTTACATTACAGTTCATAATATTTTGTCTATGAGTAATAAGTTAATTAAATTGTGGTATCTCTTATAAAATGTAGCTGTCATGGTTGGGTGGTTTAGATAAAACTGCCTTTTGCCCAGCAGGATCCCTTACCGTTAAGGCTCGTAATTGTGGTAAGGGTTGGAAGGGAATAAGAGGCTTGAAGAGGCTTGGTGTAGACCTCGGGACTCTGCTACCAACAGAGACCAAGATGCCATATAATAAGTAAACAGAAATCAACAGGTTCTTTTGGCCCCTATTCTGGCGAACTTACTCCGTCCCCTAGCCGTAACAACATCCTGGCTCTTGTGGTTTCAATAATGTTTCGCATATAGGCGCATCAATTCTGCTACTTCGAAAGCGCATTATGTATGATGTCAGAGCATATTGATTGATAATTTCTCGACGCATTTCTTAGTTTTATGGGTGTTGAACTAAAGGACGCCCACTTAATCAAGAACCTATTTTGAAACCAACTTATGCATAATTTTGTTCGAAATATGCAAGCAACTGTGAAGGTATTATAATTGTAAATTTCCGAGAAATTAATGCCCAAGACTGATATCACTTTGAGTATTGTCGAATATAAAACTTTATGGCTTTCTGTATAATTGATATTTCATTTGCAGTACCACACATTTAGCCAAAAAGCTAACCGTTTTCATTCTATCCAAGTTTTGAATTGCATAATATGAGAAACGAAACAAATACCTGAATGAAAATGGTCATTCAGCGGTACGAGTAAACTTATTCCGTGACGATGTAGCCAGAGGTTCCGTCAGCTCCCAGGAAGAAATATCATAATAATCTTTTATTATTCTGTTGCGGCGGCTTACGGTGAGCGTATTTTTGTTGATGATGAATCCCACTCTGATTTATATTAATTATTGGAAGCTATAATTGATAGTAATGTGTGATAAGGTCTAAGGAACTGGACAAAAGAGAGCGGCGCTCGTGTATGTTTGTTTACGTTTGGCTCGAAGGGAATAATTTATTGTGTTGTGTCTTGTATCTGATGTATCAGAGATTGCAATCTAATACATAGGCTGTAATTCCTTTTCGACCAGGAATTCAATACATGGAGTTTCGAATCCAAGGTAAAAGCATCTAAGGAAAGGGTGGCAAGACCCCTAGGAAGACCCACTAGGTTTGACATTCGGCCGAGGTTAGGCTACCTGACCTAGCTTAGGCCTAACCTATCTAGGCTTTAGAAGTTATTAAAAGATACGTAATACCTCCCATGGGATTGGAACCAGACCTAGGCAATAGTAATTCAACTTGACGTGTAAATCAACCAATCATCTTGACGGGACAAAAACTTTCTTGAGTAACCAACCTGTGTAGGTAGTTTCATAGGGTATTTTATTACTAGAACATTGCCGTATTAGGCCATGTAGGAATTCCTCAATGCTAGCTTAAAAGTCATTGAAGCTTAGGCTAGTAACGAGATGGTTAATGGGAGGTAGGTAGGTAAGTAGGGGGAAATCACGCTCATCTGCCTTAAACCAACACGTTTTCTTAAGCCGTGATCGAGTAAAGATGGCTTCCTGTGCACTGACTGACCATCAAGTTGTAGCTTGCTGCAAGAGTTGTGGATCTTCTTGTATTTGGGTTTTTGAAAATAGTTGTCCATGGTGTCAGGCTGTTGGGGGTTGTCCACAAGGAATTAAAAATCCATGAAGCCACAGTGGGCCAGTGTTGTCTTCATGTGGCTAGAGGTCTTTGGCTAGGTCGAAAGTAGCTTCAAGAGACTGACTGGAGGAAAGGCGTAAGCATGGTGGTTGTCCCAGAAATTCAGCAATGCTTCTGGGTTACTAGGTTGTACGCTGCTGAGCAGTAGTTGGGGAGCTTATGACCCAGGCTTGTGAGAAGTAGATTCATAGTCACCAGGGTTCCTTGCAGATTCAGGATCTAATATACATTCTGACAGTAGGACATTATTCCATTGGCTGATGATCCTCCTAGTAATTTTTAGTGCAGATTATCGGGGAGTTTTTTAATTGTGGTTCTCCTACTGATACTGACCCCATGGCTCTTGTCTTTACTTCTGATTTTTGCTGAGAGTGAATTATAAATTAGGCCATTCATAGTTTTGGTAATTTCTTGGATGTAATATTTACCAATTCTTGTCATGGTAAAACAAGTGTTTGTGGGTCCTCCAAATAGACCTGTTTATAAATGAGACCATGCGTAATTCTGGTAATTGCAACCAGCAAAGGTAATCCAAATTTAATTTTTTTTTTTTTTTTTTTTTTTTCCCAACAGAAAACCATAACCTCATAAATGCTGTACTTACACAGCTTTTTAATGATCTGAGGGATGTGCCTTAAGCAGTAATGCAAGTTGACCAGTTGCTCAGTGCTGGAAATGTTGAATGGCAGATAGCAGTCTCTTAATTCTGTCCTCATGCAGGCGAATAACAGTTGTAACAATGTCGACCTCCTTTCTCAATTTCATAGCCTTTGTTAAATAAATCATGTTGGACTTCTCTGGGTTTGTGTGATGTCTAAGTTATTCACACAACCAGCAGAGAAGAGCATAATACAATAGTTTTTAATATTTAAAAAAAAAAATCATAACTCATACTTACTTGACATTGCTTATTGATGCTCTGATGGGTGTGCCTTAACCATAAATTAAGTTCATTAGATTAAGATCAAAATCATAATCAGAATTTAATAAAAAATTATTTTTAAATGTTGTAAAATAACAGTGTGTGATCAACATGTTCTGATGAGAAAGATTATTCTAAGCCTTGATAAAGTCAAGAAGTGCCACAGATGAATTAAAATGCAGAATCTCCAAACTATTGTACTAATGTAATTTAATTTTTATTAGCAATCTCTTATTGTAATATGTTCCATTGCTGTCAGGGGAGTTAATGTTCTCCTGTTCTTATCTGGATGTTTCTAGTTATTATTTAAGTGATGTAGCAATTTCTTAATTCAACTTTATTACAGGTATATAATGGCCAGGCCGCCTATATCTAAAGGTGTTATTGTTCCATCAGACTTGTTAGACGATATAGCAAGGTATGTAAAGTGCTGTGAGTTGCTTTTGAATACAGTATTGTGAATGTCTGTACTAGTAAATTTAATGCTCCATGATTGAATAGATGTTTTTCCCAAGTTGAAAGGTAAATAGAATGAGTTAGATTTTAAATGCAGTGCAGTACTGTAAATACTTCTGAGGTGTTTTGATCAGTTTAAATTACAGTTGTGCATTTTCTCATCTTCACTGTGGTTTGAATTTTTATATTTTGTTATATGTTCTGGATGGATCCATTCTGATTTAATTACTGTAATTGGCTTTATCATTGCAGATGTTCTTTAAATATTTTAAATTCATGTATTGTACACTTTTTGAACACAGAAAACAAATAATTTTCATATTGTATTTCTAACAAAATTGGTACCTTATTGCCTGTGAACACTCTCTCCAAGCAAAATATACACTGATACTCTAGTTGGTCATCATATACCCATTACTTTATGTTAGCCTGAACTGCAGTAGCAGTTGTTTCAGATACATCCATAAAGAATGGTCTTCATTTCCACCTTTTTGAGTGCTTTCATGTCCCCGAGAACCCCTTTTGAAAACTGGCCATTATTCTGAGGATCTGCTGTTAAATACCTGCAGTGTCATTCCCAGAAAATTTCATTTTAATAGCTTATTATAACTATTTTGATTCACTATTGTCACTCTAATCTTGATTGGCTCTGGTATTTTTTATGTTTTTCTCTTGAAATTGTATACTGTACATAATTATTTTGGTTATTTTCATACTTTTAACCTTTAAATGATGTTTGTAAACTTTTTCCAGTCTGGATTGCTTAGTAAGTGTAAGTAAAATGATTTTCTAGCTTAGCTAGCTCAGGGCTTAAGGAATATTCCTTATCTCAATCTAGAATCAGTCACTGAAACTTGGAAACATTGCAGTTAACTGGAGGTAGTAAAGACATCATGCTGTGCTTTATCTAAGTGTAAAGTTGGAACTTCTTTCATTTTTATTTATTGTCTGGAAGGTGTTTGCATTTTTTATTCAACATATATTTGAACAAGGAAAGTTAAGTTCTTGCTCCGCTGTGTCTGTTGTATTGTCTCCATGTGGTGTTGGGAGACCTTTCAACATTCAAGTATCTACCAGAGTGGATTATAAGAATTTTAGCTCCTGGTCTTGCAAGACCAGCTGGTTCTATGGCTGCTACTTTTGTCGCGGATGAGGAAGACTCATTTAGGCCCGGCTCTTCCTTTCAGTGTTCTCCTACGTCTCCTCTACAGATTTTGGATAAAGAAGAGGAATACTTAGAATCTGTCCCTTCAGTTTTTAAGAATCTGGTTTAATTGTGTTTGGACAGACATCCAAAGTTCTTTTCGGTTAAGCATTCAAAGGCTTTCTCACGCTCTCAGTGCATCAGGTTGGCGTCCGACCATTTACCTCTCCCTTCATTTTGCTGCCAGATTCTGTACATGGGAGATTTGACTCTAATGCAAAGGCTTTGCCCAAGAAAATCTCTTCTAAAGGATCCTCTCATTTGTTTATATTGCTGCATGTTGCGAGTGCATCAGTGTATCGGACAGGGGGTTTCCGCCCCTTTTCTCCTGATCCAGCAGTTGACAGCACTTTTTTCCCATGATTTTTCCAGCCAAGATACATGCAGCTGTTTCTGACAAGTTACATTTCGCAATTCAAGAGGCCAAGAATATGTATAATGACATTGAAGCTGTCTTGCAGTGAAATTGTGCTGAACACTGTTAAACAGTGTTTGAAAGAGTTTGGTGAACCTCTTCCTCCTTTGGCCAGGGTTCCTTTTGTTAAGGCCTTAAGGTTTTTTGCTTCCCTAGACAAGGATACTCTTTATGTAATAAGGGAGCTGTCTCGCATCATGAGCAATCTCAAAGTTTGCAGGAGTGGGCAACTTTCTTCTCTGCTGGTTCCTTCTGTCTCCTACCTTAGTAAACAGGAAGATAATAGATGACAAGCTGTCGAGACAGAGAAAATTTAAAACAGGATTTTTTATCCACTAGTCACAGGCCTATAAATGGAAATTTCATACTTCATCTTCCTTTAAATGTTCTTTGGGCAGTACTACTACTTTTTTGAGGTGTTCCTTTCAAACTTCAGGTAGAGAGAAAGTGTCCTTTCGGCAGCAATGTTCTAGATCTCATTCTGTAAAGGTAGGGAAGTTTAACTCCTCCTCTTATAGCAAGAATCCTAAGTCTGATAAGTTAAGTTAAGTATATCTTAGTTTAACAGACCACTGAGCTGATTAACAGCTCTCCTAGGGCTGGCCCTTGAAGGATTAGATTTATTTTTACGTGGCTAAGAACCAATTGGTTACTAAGCAGTGGACCTACAGCTTATTGTGGAATCAGAACCACATTATAGCGAGAAATGAATTTCTATCACCAGAAACAAATTCCTCTTGTTCTTCACTGGCGGCTCGGAGATTCGAACTCACGACCAACAGAGTGGTAGTTGAGAAGGGCTTTCACCCAGCGAGAACTCCTAAGTCTGATAAAGAGTATAACTTCAAGTCCTCAGATATCTGTGGGTTGCAGGTTGGCCCACTTCACTCAAGTGTGGGAGCACTTAGAGTTAGACACATGGGTAAAGAAAGTACTTTTGGAAGGTTATTGCATTCCCTTTCAAGAGTTTGCCTCCTCTTTCAAACCATCCCATAACCTTTCAGTCATATAGAGGCAACATAGAGAGAAGAGACAAGTGTTGAGTCAGGAAGTCTCTTCTCTGTTAGATAAGGCAGCAATAGAGGAGATACTGGCTACGTCACCAAGTTTTTACCAAAGGCTATTCCTAGTTCCAAAGGCAACGGGAGGTTGGAGGCCTGTCTTGGACATGTCCAAGCTCAACCTCTTATGTCCAACTGTCCCCTCTTTCCTTGGAGTCAGCCTCCACAGTCTTAGCTGCCTTGGAGAAGTGGCCATGGATGTTTATGGTGGACGTGAAAGGTGGGTACTTTCACGCCCCCATTCACTTTTGTTAGAGGAAGTTCCTGCGCTTTGGCTTTGGGGGAAAGACATCAATATTGAGCTCTGTTTTGGGCTGAGTTCCACAACTCAAGTTTTCAGCAGGGTACTATCCCCCTTTGCAAAATGGCTTCACTTTCTGTAAGTAAAGATACTTTTGTACCTGGATGATTGGATTATCATTGCAAAGTCTAGGGAGGATTGTCTGAGGTCAAGAGAGCTAGTACTGGGCTTAGCAAAAGCCATAAAGTTACTTATAAACTTCACAGTCTTCTCTGGAACGGACTTAAAGAGTGACCTACAGGAAGTCCCCACTTACCAGCAGCATTTTGGTGTTCCTGCACTTGGCTAGCGACATTGTGAACTGGATTTTCGGCGCTGATCTCCGGTTAATGACTCCGTTAAACGGGGATTCCTGCGCTGGTCATCGGTTAATGGCACCATTAAGTGGGGATTTAGGCACTTTTATCACCAATTTTCAGTCAGCACCGCTCGGCGGGGATGGAACCCCCTGCTGTTAGCCTGGGACTGCTTGTACTTGGGCATGACAATCAGTTTGGTTCTTTACAAGGTTTTACCAACACATGCTCTTTTCTGGAGAAGTTAAGTCCCAAGTGCAAAACTACGGATGAGACCTCTTCAGTTGCAATTGAAGAGGCAATGACACGGAGAGACAAACAGCCTACGAGTTGGTGCTATGAAGCCTAGAACTGTTCCCTTACCTTCACTGGTGGATGTCTGAAGAAGTACTGCTTGCAGGAAAGTATCTAAGTGTTGACCCCAGAGCTCTCACTGTATTCAGACATCTCAGACGAGGGGTGGTGTATAGTTATGGGGAATCAGGTCACTTCAGGAGCATGGTTGCCAGTTGAAGTGAGTTTTCACATCACTGCAAGGAGTTATTGGCTCTGCAGAAGGAGCTGCAGGACCTGTAAAGTGTAGTGACCAACAGAGTAATATCTGTCTTCTCAGACACCTCAATGCCTCTGGCTTATCTAAGAAGACAAGGGGGCTCAAAGTCAGAAACCTTGGTAGCCATCACCATGGATTTACTCCTCTGGACAGAGGAGAGTAATATTATCCTAATGTCCCAGCTTGTGCCTGGTCGACTGAATGTTCAGTTTGCGAGGTATTTTGGAGAGAGAGTTTGGCCAACCTCTGATTGATCTCTTTGCATTGAAGCTGAATCATTGCCTCCAGTTGTGCATCTCACCAGTTCCAAACCCTCAAGCCTGGGCAGTAGACATTGTGGTTCTAGATTGAACAGACCTATCCATATGTGCCTCCCCTCCGTTTCCACTGTTGAAGGAGGTGCTATAAAAGTTGCGGGAATCTTGGAACACCACTGTGATGGTAATCACGCCTGTGGTTGCTGAGAAGACATTGGTTCACAGACCTTCTGACCTTCTGGAATGTCAGTAGAAGTTCCCAGACAATTACTTTTTTGGACAAATCTACTTTGACAGACGGGGACAGGGAGGTTTCTTGGAAGTAGCAACATGCTTCAACTAACCACATGGAGCTGTTGAAACTGTTGATGAGCTCCCCAGCTCTAGAGGCTTTTCAAGGTCATCTAGGGACTCTATCCTCGCTGCAAGGAGGAAGCTCACTAATATCAGAAACATTGGGACTATATAGACCATGGTCTAAGTCCAGGTCATTGATATTGTAATAAAGTCTCAGTGATTCTTGAGATATGCTAAAGGTTTGTCTGTTGCCTCCATCAAAAGCTGTAAATCCATGCTGGCTTCTGTTTTAAGACATGCTGAAATGGATATTTCGAACAATGTTGGCTTGCGTGAAGCTGTTTGCCCAATTCAGCCGGAAATGCCAAAGGTTCTGCAAAAGCCACTTTTATGGAACCTGAACATTGTCATGTCTTACGAAGGCTTAGAGGCCCTCCTTTTGAACCCCTGAGAGAGGTTTCTCTCATGGCCTTTCTCTGAAAACTGTCTTTCTGGTGGCCTTGGCTTTATCCAAAAGAGTAAGTGAATTACTGTACAAGCAATATCATTGTTAGTAGGGTTTCCACGTACTGGAGCAGAACTATCTTTTTTGGCCTCCTTTCGTGCTAACAATGATGTTGAGGACCTCACTTGATGAAGTACTTGCTATGGAGTCATATTCATTAGGTAAGCATTAATGGGGACACAGTATTTGTAGTGATATCTGTTAATTTGGTTGTAGGGAATCTGTTAACCACTTCCAGCACACAGTGTTGGAGTCAGCAAATGATAGAGTGTTTCTCCTCAAAAATGGTGATTGTTATGATAAAATCAATTTTTAGGTACCCTCTATCATTGAGAATCCTCCCTCCTCCCCTCTCAAGGGTTTTAAGAGAAGAATGACAACCAAAACTATTGCTGTCCTACCCCCACTCTCTGAAGAGGGGGTGTAACTGTTTGGAGCATTTGTTAATGATTGTTTCAATTCTAACACTTGTTGAACCCATGCCAGATAGTCACCTTTGAAGCAAATGATAGAGGGTAAGTACCTAAAAATTGATTTTATCTTAAAAATCACCATTTTGATAGGTTTGTTATGTCTTCATGTATTTTTGCATTTATTGCTGTATACTACATATGGGTTCCCAGCTTACCTGCCAAATCGTTCTTATCTTTGAACTTTATTCCCAAACATAGATAGATTTTCATTTAAATGCTCTGCAAGCTACTCTCTTATTCCCACGTCATTTATGTAACCTGTAGTTAATTTTAAGTTAACATAGCATTTTTCAAGCAAACAGATAGGCAATGAACTTAATTCCATTCAGCCCAGCAGGTCTTTAAATATTTAAATCAAGATGACCTACTGAAAGTACTGTATTGTGGTAAATTTAACAAAAATACTTTGGCGTAGGCCTACCCCAACCTGATCAGTGTAGTTTAAGCTGCATCACACAAAATGCAGTAAACAAATCTAGAACTGAACAGTTATTACCCCAGTACCTGCCATTACACTTCCTGAGAATAAATACAGCTCTGATACACCTTTGGGAGAAAGTGTAGTTGAACCACGGCCAATAGATCACCATAGTCGGCTAATGGCATGGCCTAAGCTAACCTTCAGTATACAGGCAGTCCCGGTTTCATGACGGTTCCGCCACTGACGTTCGAGGTTCGGCGCTTTTCAAATATATTCATCAGAAATTATTTCCGGCTTACTACGACGCATGTTCGGGGTTACGGCCGCCGTCGCCGATCCGGCCGGAAGAAATATGGCCCCAAAACGGCAGAATAATCATAATTTGAAGGTTTGTTTTGATGTAAAACTCAATAATAATGCAGTTTACATCGTTTTCAATGCACCCAGAGCATTAAAAGTAAGGTTTTCTTATGATTTTTGACGATTTTCGACGATTTTCTGGCTTACGACGATTTTCGGGTTCTTGGCGGAAGAGCGGAACCCCGTAAATAAACCGGGACCGCCTACTAGTCAACGAGTAATGCATGTAAGGTCTTTATTTACACATTTCTCTGGTTAATGTAAAGTGTACAGATTAAGGTAGCTTCAAATCAACCACTAATATAAAGCAAATCGATAAATTATGGTGACTAAACTCATGCAGACGTAAGTTATTAAGTAAATCCTAACAATAAAATTTAATTAAGGAAATTGGATATAATGATTATTTTATAATAAATTTAAGTTATTAAATAACAAAAAAAATAAATAAGTGTCATTCATCCTTCAAAACCATAATTTCAAATCATTACTTTGACCTCCACTTCCCTGGTTGATTGCTGGCCATATGGCCCTCTTTTCTGTTGGGAAAAAATATATCAAGATTTGCACGTGCATAACGTCAAGAAGTTCAGGAATTATTGATACTGCAGTCCAGTGATATATGTATTCCTAATCCTGGGGAAGTTGAACTTAAAAGGGTGAATGTTTTTGTTGACATCAAGAATGCAAATTAATAAAAATCAAAACTTGGCAAATGGTTAACCTGTCAGGGGCTAATTTTTTTCTAATGATGCTGTGATGCTTTTGATTGGTTGGTATTGATAGTACTGTGTATGATTAAAAATACAATTAATGATTTTCAAATGTGTTAAATATACTGATAAGTTGGATATACTGACAATTAGAAATGCACAAAGGAGAAATTTTAAGTGATTTTCTGTAATATGAAATTGAATTGTAACAACAAAAAATCCCTTTACCACAGGAAAAATGTGGAGAACTTAAGAAGTACTAATCATTTCCTACTGTTGTTGTTGTAGTATAGCTCAGTGAGTAGAAGGGAAGGAGCAAAGCTTTTTTTTTATTTTTTTTTAAGATGTTTGTCATGTACAGTTACTATAATGCAGATTGTCATGTACAGTTACTATAATGCAGATGTATACAAAGACTGAAAAATAATGTATTTTCAATCTCATATTTCTCAGCCGTTTCCTGTTGGATGCATCTGACTCTGAGTTGGGAGATCCCATCACACTTTGCTTCATAACAGAGCTTGCATACTGGTTCTATTTGGATGAGTATGTTGAAGAGGATGATAATCTAAATACCATCAAATTTGAACCCTTCGCTCAGCAACTTATAAATGTAAGTTTTCTTGGCGGTTATCACTATTTCACACATTTTTCATCTCTATTAGTTCTTTTGCTGCTTGTAATAAGTTTCCAAGTAAAATTACTTTATTCCTCATTGAACATATTTAGTTTGTAATCATATTTAGGTTCAGTTAATCTTCATATTGAGTGAAACTATTATTTTCGTAATATCTTTTTCACTTCAATGATTTTGTTTCCTTGCTTTTGTCATTCGTAAATAATGCTTGCTGTTTGTATCTTGTTTTATTGCTTTTTTCATCTTATAGGTAGAAAGATAAACCTTGCTTTTCTAGTAGGTTGCATCAAATATGCAAGAAATTAGGGAGATAAGTTATACACAAATCTTAGAATCCTTTTGGCAGGAATAGGTATCTAGTTCTTGGAAAGCTTGCCAGGCCATTTTATGAGTGTGAGTGTAAAATTCAAGAATTTGTCCTAGAACTAATTCCTGTTCTCTTCAAACCTTTGCAAAATATATTGGTGGATTTCATAATTTGCCAGCCAGGTATTCCTTCTGTGTTTAAATAAGTGTCAGTTTGTCATTTCTTCCTGATGCACTGTAAAGACTCAAACTACTTGTCTCAGGTGTCGACTGGATCACTTTCTGTAAATATTCCCTCATCATCAGTTGAAGTGGTTTTAATGAGATCCATCTCTATGGATGTATATGTAAAAAAACTGAGCCCTTGTGAAAGCAAGTTTGTTTTTGTTTTTGGCAAATGTACATGTTCCTAAAGTTATAGAATGACACCTCTCAGTTTCAAGCACCCTAGAGTGCTATTGGGTCTTGAATGGCAGGCTGTCTCCAGATCTGAATTCTGTGAATGGAATATGGTTTATGTATCTTTGGTATTGTCCACTAATCACCAGATATGCAAGTCATTTGACCCAGCTTTGCAGAGAGCTAAATTTCATCAAACTTTGAGGGGAATGACAACCCATCGCCCCCAGTCTACTTGTTTTTGTAACCTTTATTCCATCCCTTAAAGAGGGTGGTAAGCTGGACAGTGATGCCAGTACTTTGCACAAAAATCAGATATGAAATTATTTTACACATAAAACCCCAAACAACACTGTTATGACCTTTCTATTACAAGGTTATTGTCTACTCATGACCCCGTACTATTAGAGACCTGTTTTCTTTGTCAGTAAAACTTAAGAGATCGCAGATCTCATCTCCCTAGCTACTTAGGCAATATTGAATTGGAGAGCTTGTTTTGAAATTTTAGTTTTTAAAAAGCAAAATTTATTGTTTTTGATAAGCCAATTTTTAGCGCAATTTATTCTTTATTATAAAGCATCAGTTTACTATTGAGTAACTGGTCTCTCAACCCCTCATTTCCTATAGTAAGTGTAATGACTTACCACCACTATAGCTACTGATGTCTGAATTTATACCTAAATAGTTGGAGGTCTTGGTTTTTTTCTTTGATGTGTGTCTACAGCCTGCTGCCCACAGGTTTAAGCAATAGTAGATTTAGGGATTTGTACTGCAAATATAAATATAATTTTTCTTATTAGATATATGCTTTGATTTCAGCGAGTTGGTATTAAACCAAGCAGTGGTACAGTTGAAGAGATGTTGCAGGATTTCAGGGGATTTCAAACTAAGAGTACCCAACTTTTGGAGGACTTTTACTGAACCACGACATGGTCATGTTCTCTTAGTTCAGGTAAGTATTAGATGTAGAGTGACATGACAGTATGATTTGTGAATCTAAGCAGTTATCAACCTTTCAGATCTGCTGTATCTTGCCATAGGTTACTCTTCAAATAATTTTATCATCCAGAGATTAGAAACATAATTTATGTTGTATTTGAATATGATTAAAAACTCCACTGTATACATGAAAATATGAATGTTCATATGGAGCTAAAAAGTACTGGAACTTTTTGACATCTTGCTACAGTTCTCTCTTCAGATGTAAGGAATTTAATACGAGATAAGGTACAGAGGTAGAGAAAAACTGCATGCAAGAAAAAAAAAGATAGAGAACACAATAAAAGTTGAAACTATCAATCCATTGGTCTTTCATAAAAGTTAAAACTATCAATCCATTGGTCTTTCATCAGTACTGTACTTCTGTTCCCAGAAAGCAGCCTTTTGGTAGTAAAAGCAGGTGAGGTGATTTGCAAACCAAATTATCATTGACGATGTCTTGAGCAGTACAAGCTATGATGCTATGAGTAGTGGGTAGTTTTCTCATGCATTACAGATGACATTTGCATTATCAGACACTTCCGTGATCCATATCAAGAACATGACTGGCCATGGCACTGCTGTTGTTGTGAGAAGTAACCAGTTGTGTGATAAGTTACAGATGATTTTGTAATATCAAACACAATTCAGTGATCCGTATCAGGGGAAGTGGCTGGCCATGACACTACCACTGGCACTGGTTCTGCATGCATTTTTGTGCTTGAAAGTATAAAGGGAAGTATAAGAAAACCAGAATTTTAGTCGTGATTACTGGTAGAATTATTGCAAAATCTACTGGAATGAATTCTAAATGTAAAAACCAGTGTTGGCATTTTGAGTGATGCCATTAATAACACCAGAACTAGGACTGCAATGTAGAACATTTTTCATAGGTCATGAATAAAGAGATATTTTGGGGATAATTTGATCGATATATCAGAGGCTGATGAAGATGTGAATGTTCTTTTGGAGGAATTCTCAGTTTTTAAGTGGAATCAATAATAAAGAGATTTAGGAGAGGGAAAACAACAGGTTATGATGGAATCACTGCAGATGTGATTCTAGCTGGAATGAAATTACACCTCTTTTACTAATTTGATTGTTTTGCAGAATATGTAATGGGGGAAACAAAGCCTGATGAATGAGAATTTGAAGTCTTCGTTAAGTAACAAAGAAAGGAAACTTGACTGATTGTGGTCACTATATAGGCATTGCACTTGTGTTGGTTATGATGAAAGTATTCAGTTTGCCTCTCCTCAGTAGAATGGAAAAAAATTGGTAAATAGCTTGGAGATGAACAAGTTGATTTAAGAAAGGTACGACACTGATTATAATAAGGCATTTGACGGCATCCAAAAACAAGTATAATGGGAAGGTCTTGCATCAGTATGGTACTCCTGTTACTTATGTAAAGCTAATTGAAATTATCCATGAATAAATTAGGTGCAAAGTCAACTTTGATGGGGTTTTGTCAGCTAAATTTACGATAAATAGTGGAGTGCTACAGAGGGTGTTATTCCAATAACCTTGCTGTTTACCCTTCTTACAGATTTTGTAATTAAAGGTGGTGGAGATGAGAGGAGGTTTAGAGTGGAGTTACGGTAAAAACTTGACAAGAGGGTACGTAGTTGATGCTGTTTTAATCGGTAAAACACCAGATTTACAAAGCTTGCTTAATAAGATGCATCTTATATCTAGAGAAATAGAATTCAAAATAAATCTAAAAAAAAAACAGGTACAATAAGGACACAGTATGCACATAGGGATGAAATAACATCAGATGGAGGAGGATTAATGAGATTGAATCTTTCAAATATTTAGAAGCAGTGATATTAAGCATGCACTATCTTAATTTGGAATTTTACGAAGACTAGTAATTGCATATCAGTCATGGGCAGGACGAATAAAATTTGAAATCAAATATACTGAAATTTCATGTGAAAGTAAGATTATACATCAAGTCTAGTATGATCCGTATTGCTCTACAGACATGAATTATGATGTGACATTGAAGCTATATCCAAAAGATTCTGTCGATTTGAGAATGAAAATGTAAGAGTATTAGGAGTCTGGTGGCAAGATAGAGTTAACAATGATAACTAAAGAAAAATCACAGGAATTCCATATGTAAATGAGATAGTGATTCTGGGAAGATGGAGTTGGCTTGGATTTGTCCTTGTCACAGCCCATGATAGTGTCAGGTTGGCTCCTGTGGGCACCAGAAAGTTAAACCCAGTCTTACTTGGATAAGAACCCTTTGCCTCATGTAACATTGGAGTCAATGGTGATGATATATACAAATTTAACACTAAAGGCAAAAACAAGGTACTGTACACGAATATTACCACATATAAAGCAATGTAAATGCATCCATTCTGTAACCAAAAACAAAGAAAAAATGTAAAACAAAATTTTATATGTAACTTACCAAGTAATTACATAGCCTATATTTCTAACTCGGTCGGCAGCTAAAAATTTGAAATTCGCGGTAGCCTTCGATTGTTTTATAGTAGGTGACTGGGTCCCACCCTCTATCAGAGGAGGAAGGGTACAACCCGCTGAATAGCATCAGTCCATTTCTGCTGCTTTAATGACCGTAGTTTCAGTTGTCACAGCAGCTATTGTTTCAAGATTGGCTGCTGTATGGTTGTTTTTGTTCTCCATGTAGTGACGTATTCTGAACCTTTGGTAGCATTTAAGCTATTTTCAAATAGCCTAGGATTCATTAGTCTCAGTATTAGCGAAATTATCTTGACTTTTCATGGCGATATCCGACACTAGCTCTACAGGTATCCAGTTTTGCAGCAAAGGCTGCAAAACTAGACTTATGAAAGTGTCTTATGATTCCCACACAATCTGTAATAATTGTAGGGGACAAACTTGCTGTATTGGCTTGACATGTATTGAATGTAGGGACTGGGATCAGTGTAGGTGGAAACCTTTAAAATCTCACTGAGATAAGTTAGAACAAGACAGGAAGAGGAAAGCGGCTCTTAGAGCCGAGGCTAGGAATGTGGCTAATGTAGAATGTTCTCCTAAATCTGCAAATACCAATTTGCCTGTTCTGTCTCCCTCTCCTACTCCTATTTCCCCTTTAACCAGTCCTCTACCTATCAAACCTACTCCTTCACCCGGCCCCCATGCTTCCGAGCGTAACACCAATGCTAGCGTAGAAGCCTGTGTTGGTATGAGGTTTGGGCTCATTGTTTCAACCATGGAACAGTTAAGTGCATCGGTTAAAGTGCTTATGGATCGAGCCAGTGTTAAAAGTGCCAGTGCTAGTGAAGTGATAGTGGAGGAGGTGTCTACTCGTCCCGCCGGCGTTCGAGGAGGAGTCTGCAGGCAGTCCCCAGTTAACGACGGGCTTGGTTAATGACGATCCGGTTTTATGGGGCTTGTCTAGTGACGAAAATCGGCAATTTTGAGCACCAAAAATCACAGGTTTCCGCTTATCAGCGCCGGTAATTGGGTATTGGTGCCAATACATACCTAACAGAGGCACCGATAACCGAAAATCGGCACTTTTCGGCGCCGATAAGCCCGAAAATTGCCAAAAAAGCGCCGGAAATCGCAGATTTTCAGTTAGTGGCGATTTTCGGTTATCATCACACCCCCAGAATGGAACCCCGCGTGTCGGTTATCATCACACCCCAAGAATGGAACCCCGCCCGATGGCGAGGACTGCCTGTACTCCTCCTGCCGGCGTTCTTAGACCAAGGTTACTGCCAGGCTCCCATGCACCAAGGAGAAAGCATACTGGTAGTCCAAGGGAGGTCGATGGGGTTTGCCTACGGGTAGGCACCCCCTCAACCGAGCCAGTTGAACTGTCCCTGGACTTCGTGGACAGCCGCTGGAAAGGCACACGTAAGGAACTGCACGACCTTTCTTCTAGTTCTTCGGACTCCAATTCGGACAAGGTGCCGAGGGTGCTTTTACGAGATGTCTTATCTTCTCAGGAGGCGCATAACAGTTCCCGACCACGCTTCCCCGCCTCCTTGCAAGCGTGCAAAGGATATTGAGTGCAGTCCTCAGTCTTCCTGTAGTTTTTGAGCTAGCTGTGAATGATCTTCGCCCCATCGACAGCATTCGCCGCCCAAGCGCCCGACCTTCTCATGGAAGCTCCTAACTTGGTTTAGAGTATTTAGCAATTCGGCTTCCTGCCTCTGCCTTCTATGAGAACCAGCTTGTTGGCGTCTCAGGCTTCCCAAGATGGTCTTGTCTTCTTTATCCAGGAAGCCTTGAGGAAATGGACTCCTGGCTCTTGGAGAGAGAGAGCAGGAGCAAAGTGGCCTTCTGCATTCCACCCGCCTGTCTCACTTCTAAGAGATACCAAGCATACACTACAGGGGCGCCCTCCTTGGAGTTACTGCCTCCTCAGGAACAACTTCTGTCTGATTGACTCTAATAGGAGGTCAGCCTTTGCTTTGGCTACAGTTATGTTCTCGACTTCGAGGTTTGACCACATCATCAGAATATGCTTAAGGTGTTTGAGGTCCTCAGCTTTTGGACTGGACCGTGGAAGCACTGGCAAAGAAAATCGAAGACTGAGAGGATATGTCGGAGGACTTGTCTGCAGACTGGCTGAGAATTTTTATCCTGTGCAGATAAAGCTATCAGGGGATGGCTCAATGGAACTAAGCTTCTTTATTCATGGTGTCCTGAAGAAACGTGAACTGTGGTGCTCTTTTGCCACAAAGGTGTGACTACATCCCAAGTCGGCATTTCTCTTTTCTCCTTTGGACTACATGTACCTCTTCCCTCAAGCCATGGTCCAAGAAATAGTGTCGGAGCTTCAGAAAAAGTTGAGCAGGATTTGTTAGCCCAGTCAGCCAAACACTCCAAGGACTTTTCTTCTTTCACTGCGAGATCGATCCCTCCTTTGCAGCAGCAGCCCTTTCAGGGCAACAAGACAATATTCTATGCTACACTGCACTCCAATTTGTGTGCAGCACACCCAGCCAAAAAGGTTCCCTCGCAGTTAGCGCTCACACATTTTTACAGCTTATTATTTCTCTGTACTGTACATATTTACCTGTACAGTAGATAGTTTGAATTGATCTGATTTTACCTGTACTGTCTGCAAACTGTAATTGTGCTTGTGTGGCAAATATACCTTCTAAAACATAGAGACATAATAACTAAGAGTTGTATTAGTCCAAATAGAAAACACTGTTTGTTCATGAAAAAGCATTTCAGAACAAATAGATAGAGACGTAGAATAAAGAAGTTATTAAAAAGAGGTTGAGAAGACTTCTAAAATAGATCGATCGGAAGGGAAGGGAGAAAGAAATTTTCTTCCAACTCTCTATTTTTATGTCAACCATTTATTTCCTTTTTTAAGGGTTATGTATTAAGCTAACTTTTAAAAGAAATTACAGTAACTTTAATTTAATTTGAAAGTTCGCTTAGTAATTTGGGAGCATGATTAGGGTCATATTTAGTGTTTAAACTTTAGAAATAAGCATTTATTAGCATTTTTAGAGACCGTGCCAAACTTGCACGAAAAATTTGCCCTTGCACTGAGGGTTCTGGAACCTAACCTCGCGTAAGTTCAGGTATGACTGTACTGAGTTAGCTAGTTAAGGTCACACAAAAGTTAACTTCCTTTATAACAAATGGATTGAATTATTTGGAAACACTGAATAACAAACTGTTAAAAAGCAAACCAAAGTGAAATAATATTGCAGAGGACTGACAAAACTAAATACAGTACTGTACTCTTGGACAGTTGTACACAGTTATGTTGTCAGACGACTGTAGATGATGTTGATGGCTGAAAATACCCAATCAATGTAGACTTTATGTTTTTTATCACAAACAAAGCACTGAAGTTAAAAGAATGTAAATAAACTATTGTTAGTGGAAAATACTCTGAAGTATTGAAAAGTGATCATGAAGAATGCAGCTGGAGAGTGATGCCAGAGCTATTGACAGTATTGCAGGACCACAAAATGGAAATTAGTTTGCTAATCCTTAGTGTTAGTATAGCATTGAGCCATCTAAAAGTTTAATATACTAGTTATTCATGTGGTATTTTCAACATGTTCGTTATTACTACAGTATTTTTCTTTTGCAGGGCTTCTGGCACCGTGCCTCGTGGGGATTTCCCAAAGGGAAAATTAATGTTGACGAAGAACCTCATAACTGTGCAATCAGAGAGGTAAGCACATGAGCAATTGATTGTTATTATCAGATATTATGAGATGTGTTGGAAGAACCTTTGATTTCTAAACAGTTCATTGAGAGCTGTATTAATATGATACCTATGATACCTAACTTTCTAAGTTTGTGGATTAATTATTCACAGTTTTGTTACCAATTATTGAATTAAAAATTTCTTTTGTTTTTGTAACCTTTGTAAACTGGGAGACAACAAAGAGTTCACATGCAGAAAATGTAAGGGAAACTGGAAAAAATTCAGTAGATCTTGAAAATATTTGTATTTATTTTTGTAGCGAAGGCATGAGTAAGAGTCACCATCTACAAACTTACTAACTTATTCAGACAACATACAGACAGGTCAATAACTCATGCGAGCGGAAATGTAGCACCTGACACCAGGCGAACGAAAACAGAGGTCACCACACAATCATTTGTGTTTGTTGACAGATGAAAATATGCATATAAATTGATATACAAGGTATGACTGAAGCTATGGTACATATGGCTGAAATGCTGACATTGTAATGCGTACGGTGACAATAATACATTTGATCTGACAATGATATGAGAGAAGATATGTGTATAAAAGATGTGTGACATATGGTGTGTTTCTTGTGTCCACACGTTTTGGGTGCGGAGATGATGATGTGAGGAGATTAGCGAGCCAGGTGAGATGACGGTGTGTGGGGTCCACGTGGGACCTTACAAGTTAATGGGGCAGTTGAGAAAATTACACTTGTCTCACATTTTGTTGGGGTTTGGGGTACCAGTTTTCTGTGAAAATTGAAAATCTGTTAATAATTCTTGCCATCCCCCCCAACTCCCAACCACAATTCCCAATAGTGTTCAGTGTCTTTAACTGATATTTACCATGCCATATACAGTGTACAGTACAGTACAGTACAGTATTTACAGTATAGGTCAAGAGAGAGAGAATACACATACTGTTCCTATGGTGCGATGATACTATCGTTTGGGTACAGTACTAGTGTTATTATTTATACTGGGTGCAAGTTATTAGGTTTATAAAACTAAAAAAAAATCACTGCCTTCTTGAAAATACTACATGCCACAGCATGTGTAAGGATATGGAACCACTTCCACTTATGCATTTCACAAAATTACTTAACGATGTTGGAAAATGACGGCGATTATGATGAAAATGATGGTGCAGTTTTTGCTTTGCAGATATTACATGAAGACACTCACTCAATAGACCAACATTTGCTAACTGCATGTCATTGTTATCATTTGTTCCCTAAGTGGAAGTTGATCATTAGGATCATCATCATCATCTTCAGTATGTGCGATATGAGGAAGAGGAGAGGAGGAGAGGCTGAACTTTTTGTCTTAATTGCTCTTCCTGCCATTTCCTTACTTTCAAGGCATGTATGATCAACATCCCAATTTCTCAGTAATACCCTTTGAGAGGAGTGATATTCAACATAATCATGTTTTCTGACACCCTCTTCATCTTCATATTCTGGCATAGCGTATGTTTTGTTCAGCTCCATCAAGGCACTTTCTGGCAACTCGTTGGGTTGGTATCAGTTAAATCTTGAGTTACTCCAAGGTCTGTATCTTGGAACCCTTTTCACCTGTTGACTTTGCTATAATCTTTTGTTAGTTCTTAGATAGGCTCTAGTGTAAATCTGATTATGTTATTAACACATTCTGGCAACAGATTTTTCCATTAAGATTTTATTTCTTGAGGGTTGGTATCTGTCATAATCGTTCAGTGATATTTACAACATCAGCAGTTTTATAACTTTTCCATATCTTCATTAGATTTACTTCAGTGGGATTACCTTCAGTAACCTGAACATTTAGCCATAGAGTACAAGTGTAATGGACCGTAAATGTCTACAATACCCATGGATATAGAGGTTGGATTAGAGATGCGTTATGTTGCAAGTAAATGACTTCGACACCTTCAGTATTGAACTGTTAGGAATCTGGGAGGCCAGGGCCATTGTCCAGTATCATTAAAAGCTTTAAAGCTGATTACTCTCAAGATATCTTCTGACCTCCAATTCTACAATGAAACCATTGTAGGAAAAGTGTTAAGGTAATCCATGTCTTCTTTTAAATCCAAAAGACAGGCATTTGGGATTTATCTTTTCCCCTCTTGGCTTGGGCATTAAGCATTAATAGCTTGATAAAGTCATGGCTGATGGATAATGAACCTGTTAGCATTAATGCAAAATAGCAGCATCAGTCTTTTCAAGCTCTAGAACTTTGTGCTTGGCTTTCTCTTTTTTCTAGAACAGAGTAGTTTCATTGGCATTGAATACCTGCTGTCTTTTCCAACATGCTCATAAGAAGACTAGTTTGATGTTTACTTATGTGGGCAGAAAATAATAATTCTAAATTGTGCCCTATCTTTTTATGTGGCAGAATCCATGAAGGATTCATTGGCTAAACACACTAAAAGGAAAACAAGTGCGTTTAATTCCCAGCTGACTAAACCTAATTACACTTATTGTTGCCTATTGGATTTTAACCAAGGTCATCCACCAGGAATTCAGGGTTGAAGCAAAAGAGACAGAGCATTCACTGTTGTAACCGTATCCACCATCCTGCTGACAGTGTTTTCTGGTGCTCATCCTAAGCAAGACCACAGTTCTCAGTTGTAATGTTTAAGACCCAGACTTACTGTACTTGGATAAGAATTTGAGAAGGGAGTTAGGAGATGAGTTGAGCTTTATGGAAGACAAGGTACAAGAAAGACATGCATGTCAGAATTTCACAAAGGATCTTTGTGTTTTGTGGTGTTGGAGGTTCTGATGCTGCTGAAATAACTATGAGTTAGCCCAGAACTATGAATTGGAAAAAATCGAAATTGCAAGAATAACTAATTTGAACAGTCGGCTAAATAATTGATAAATATTAAATGAATTTAATATGGTATGTCTTTCTGTTACTGTATGGTACTGAAGTAAGTAATTTTAACACTTACCAAACCAGGTACTACTGGACAGAATCAAGATTGCCAAGTTAGAGTGCATAACCTAGAATTTTTACTGGGCTTTTGCCCCAGTCAAAAGTGTATTGATGTGAGCAGCTGATCTGTCAGTTGTCAAGAAGGCTTCTTACTCTGAAAGTGGTTGCCTAGAGTTGCATAAGGATTTAGAAGAGGTTTGTTTACAGTGGCATCTCAACTTAACATACCTCAGCTTGGTGGATTTTGTTACTTAACGGGCCTGCTCGAGTACAATGAAAGTGATCCAAATATTTTGTATTTACCGGAGAAATCTGGAAAGTACGACAGGGTTGTGAGACAGTAGATTTCTTGTTTGTGCCTCTGAGGGTGAAGGGTGAACAAACACTCATGGTGACTGATATTTTCCTGGCTGTGCCTGTGAGGGTGGATGGTGAACAAACATTTGCACATTCACAACCAGTGCTTTCCTCTTTGTGTATCGTGTTAAGGAACAATAAGCATCTACGCCCACAATCTCTCTCTCTCTCTCTCTCTCTCTCTCTCTCTCACATTATTTTTATCAGCATTACTTAACGCTGTACTGTATTGTATGTCCTTACTGCAATAAATTAATGTAGTGTAACACATTTTTCAGTATGTGTGTGTATGTGTACAAGGTATATGCAGATGTACGCATCATGTTAAGATATGCACTTAGAATGTATTGCTCTCTCTCTCTCTCTCTCTCTCTCTCTCTCTCTCTCTCTCTCTCTCTCTCTCTCTCTCTCTCTCTCTCTCTCTCTCTCTCTCTCTCTCTCTCACAGTTTTTGGGTTGGAAGAATTGAGGGTATAAATGTTTATAATCTATGTACTGTATATTGTATAGGTTTTGTATACATCGACACAGCTTGTGCATGCGCATAGTGTTAGAAGTAATTCGTTTTGCAGATATATCTATGAATTCAAATGGTAAGTAAATTGGTACTTGAAGTTGAATGATGAATTACAAAATATGTGTTAGGATAGACTTTCAGATACTGTATATGAAATTTCACTAATTTATAAGTTATGAGAGTTAGCCCAGAGGTACCCTGTTGTGTAGGTTATATGCCAGTCTTTGTTACTAATGGATTTTGTTATGTCGCTGGAGGGGTATACCCCCCGAGTTGTTTATTAAGTTCAGATGACACTGTGCATATACCTAAATAATAGGTTTATTGTTGTAAAAAATATATGCAGTACAGTTTATTTCCTTATTAATTTATTAATTAGATATGGTAATTTATTTCTTGAATATTTCAGGTTTTAGAAGAAACAGGGTATGATATCTCTTCGATGATAGATCCAAATGTATTTTTGGAAACGTCCATAGGTGAGCAACATGTACGTCTGTACATTATTACGGAGTGCCAATGGATACAGAATTTGTCCCACGTACAAAGGGGGAAATTAAACAACTCAAATGGTTCCCCATTAATCAGTTGCCTTCACATAAAAATGACCGTTATTTCAACAAAGTCAATGGATCAGCAAACATGTTCTACATGGTCATGCCATTTGTCAAGTGAGTATTATGTGAATTGAATTTGTTATTTTGTATATATCTGTAGTTGGCACATCTTTTTCTTTTAAAAACACTTCTTTTGTATGGTAAAACTATCACTGAATTTAAAGTATGATGTACTTCCAGTTCATATGAATTCCAACCCCTTTTGCTGATGCTTTAGTGCTTAGTTAGGGCTAGCAGTCATAGGACTTATTAACCACTTTGAAATGAGTGAAGTAACAGAGGTCACATGATATGCAAGATCACCCTTGCAAAGGATCATTATTGCTTGAGCCACATATATTAACATGGACATATTTAGAAAAAGAATCAGTATTAAGTATCTTAAGTAATAGTATCATATGAAATATTGGCAAGTCACAAATGATCCATAAGCCCTTTTTTTGTCATGAGTTTCTTGATGATAGTTCAAAATAATTCTTAAAAACACACAGCACCTAATGTTTCATGGTGTACTGGTAGGTATTCTCTATAGGAACTGTAGGTAGTTGACAGGTGCAGATTACTGGTAATAAAATTGGCCTGGTAGTAGAAAGAGCAAATACAAGGGATGAAATGGTGCAAAACTGTTGCTCAGAAAGGCATAAGTATTGAAGCAGCTTAATGGGGACCTGTGGGTAGATCCACCTGGTGTAAAATTATTTATGACTGATATATTGATTATATATTTTATTATAGTATTGCCACTTATTAGCCAGTTTTATTGATGATATCAGGTCAAAACTAATGTTACAAGTGTGATTTTTCAGACCTTTGAGAGAATGGATAGCAAATGGAACAAAAGGGCGAGAAGGTCGTCGCAGACATCGTAGCTCCACAAATAATACAAGTGATCAGAACTCCAACCACAGATCTTCTCGACACAATCAAAGTCCGGTTAGTGTGGGCAATTCTTTCAAAAGACTTTCTTCTGTAGATTCTAGCAAAAAAATATTAGGGTTCAGGGATTTTATTCCTTGTCAAGCTGTTTGCCTTTCTTGCCCTCTAAAACTGTCATTGCCTCTTGCTAGTCTCACATACACCTAAAAAATTCTTGTAGAATATCTAAATTTTGACTGTAATTATGAAAATAATTGCTTCTGCAAGAAGTTTTTGGCCATCAATCCATATGTGAATTTTTCAATTGAGTTTTGAGGTTAAGTGTTTTGTCAAATTGTTTTTGTGTAACTTGCTTTGTACATGCATTAAGATTAGGATTTTTCAGTTTCAGTGTTATAATGTGAACATAAAAACTGCTGTAGTATCTGGTATTTATATGATCTAATTTTGAAAAATAAATTAGCAGTGTATGATAACTGTAAATAAATAGGAAAAATATAGAGTAATAGTTGATGGGTTCAGATAATTTAGGTGGTAAAAGATATATGCAGTTCCGTTACATTACACATCAAGGTCCATTTACATGAGTTCTAAATACATGTTTCCAGCTTAAACTCATGATTCTCATGATATTCACATACTAATATATCTTATGTGAATCCCAGTAAAGGTGTGGTAGTTTCCTGCTGTTTCAGAGCTTAATCCCTCTCATTACTGTTGTGTCTCATGGGGAAATTATGATATATTTACATGATTTCTACTTATGCTGCATCTTTAGGAACATCACCTGTGTACATGGAGCGTTATCTGTACCCATTTGTATTTTTTATCTAAGTCTTCCTTCTAAGGGATTACGTAATACAGTATGTAAAATTTTAGGGTCATAAAAATTTAAGTATAATTTAGCAATGTTGGGAGTATAGTTAGACTTTTGTGCATTTTAAGTACTTGACTTTCAGGAAGAAACACCATCTTTTGAAAGACAACACAGTGCAACAGAAAGTCCACCAAAGAGGAAGGAAAAATACAAAGGAAAGTCACGCAAGTCATTATTCAATGGTAGGAAGCATGATTGTAATAAATCTCTCAATTTTTTATAGCTTAGTCACTTGTTTCATCCTCAAGGAGTTACCTTCCATGGGTCTGTGGTATCTCTGTGGTGGCTAAACTAATATCAAAGAATTCTCTTTTAGTCAGTCTCTTGGCCAGGTATTGTGTCATAATGATAAGCACTGTAACACGTGATGGAGTATGTAATGGACTCAAAGATAAGAGAGCTCTTTCCCTTATCTTACAGCAAAGCTACACCCAGGTTATTTCCTTTATCAAACCTGCTAGAAGAGGAAGTGGTAATGCACATGCACAGTGTGCCATATTGTTGACAAACACACTGGCAAGAGACCAAGGAAGCCATTGCTTTTCATTGGTACCTTTGGAACAGATTCAGTTATCGTCAGGGCTCCAAGATTCAACATTATGGAAACTCTTATAGGGAAAAGCCAAAAGAAGCAAGTTAAGTGCTTAGCTTTAAGTCCCAGTTACAGTTTTAAACTTTGTAATTGGTAGTTAACTTGTGTGAAAGCCAAAAACCTGGTATTTCTTGGTAACACATGGCCAGCGTTGTATCGTAATCGTAAATTGTTAGTTGTGAAAAGTGCAAGTTTTAAAAATTTGCCATTTCAATTAGATGTTTTAACTAAAAAATGTTCCACAGTTTATCATTAATATAGAAAATCCCTCTCAGATTCTATGATGTCAACAATATTCTAGACAGTAGCATAGATGATTGAGAATAATTTAGATGATAAATAGTGGATGTTGTCTTTAGAGTATAACTTAGATTACATATCTTAAGTGTGAACTAAATAACATAGATTAAGTATTAACCTAAATTAATGATAAAAACTTTTAAGAAATATCCTATTATGGCCTAATGCAAGCTTAGACCAAGGACCTAGGATTAGATAATAGTAATAAGTATGGACAAGAGAAATGGTAACCTAGCTATAGAGATATTTATTAGTAGAATTTTTCCTTTTTTGTATAGCCTATACGCTTAAGCGAGATCTAAATAATCCAGATTAGGCAGCACCTTATATGAGGTTAAGTGATAACCCCTTACGAAACATCCCCTTCTTGGACTAAGCATTAGCGTAGACCAGGTGCCTAGGACTAAATGAAACAGTAATCCTGGCTAGATGAAATGGTAGCTTATCTTTAAGGATACATATTAAGGTAAATTTGTGTTAAGTAACCCATACCTTGAAAGTGTGAATTAAATAACCTGGCTTAGAGCAGTAACCTAGATTAGGTAAGTCTTTAACAAATATCCTATCATTGGCCTAAAGTAATACCTTAGACCAGGCAGCCTGGGATCAGATAAAAACAACAATCTTGGCTAGACAAAATGTTAACCTAGCTATAAGGTTACATACTAGTGAGTTTGTTTTATATAGCCTATACATTTAAGAGTGATCTAAAAATTTTGGATTAGTCAATACCATACAATAGGTTAAGTGAGAACATTTTGAGAAATATCCTATTATTATCCTAAGGTATCTTAGACAAGATAGCCTGGGATTAAATAAACACAATAACCTGGGCCAGACAAGAAAGTAGCTTAGCTATAAGGCTACATATTAGTGAACTTCTGTTTTATATAGCCTATACATTATGGCTCGGTAGCCTATTTGTAAACCTAGACCAGTAAGTAGGAACCTCTTTAGGGAATATTCTGTTATGCATTAGCTTAAACAGTAGTTGAGGTTAAGTAAAGCAGTGGCCAAATATCAGATAAAAGAGGAATCTCAGCCAGATAAAGTAGTAAACTAGATTATAAGAAGGTTTTTCATGTAGTTTATATCCCTAAGTATGATTTAAATAAACCTAGACTAGACAGTGGCCTAGAATTGGTTAAGTGAGAACCTTTTAAGTAATCCTCTATTCGTAGTCTAAAGAACCATGCTAGAAGCATTAGCCTAGGCATATAAAATAGTAGCTTGGGTTAAATAAACAAATTAGTTTATAGCAGTTAGCCTGAATGGCTTGACATTCAAAAATTAAATTTCACATAGCCCTTGCAAAAGGACTAACAGTGTATGGTACAGTAATACAGCTATATGCTGTTGTCAGAATTAACCTAAATCTTAGTGTGTTTAAGCTGATATAGATATTCAACACATAAAACCGTTTAGCAAATAAAACATATTACAGCTAATGCTTTACCTAGTACTGAGATTTCCTCTTTAGCTGCACCTTCTGCTCTCCTTTTGGTTCAGGAAAAGCGTATTGAGAAGTTAGAACAAGACACAAAAGTTAGAAGAAGACACAAACCATATTTTGGTTAGTAAAAGCTATGTCTGAATATATGTTAGGGAGCTATTTTAGGTCTCCCCATAGTGTGCAATCATTATCATGTTCCCCTGTAAGAATTAAGGTGTTGGCACCCTCACCTGTCTGTAGCCCTTTGACAGTTGGAAGAGTCTGCTGCCAGGGAACGTAGTTTGTTTTCATGGTGATGTGGTTCTGTACGCTCCGTCACCTGACTCATGTTTTTCATGCTCTATGTCTTGTTTAATGCATTAAACAAAAGATTGTTTTGGTAAAACCACCAATAGGGTTAATTATATAGTTATAAACAGAGTTATTAATACTAATGTATGTTATGTTGATTCAGTTGATTGCTAAACCAATATCTCCGACATCTACTTCTCTTTGCAAATCCTCGTCAGCTATTCCTTTCTCCTCAAAATGTATCAGTTCACTCTTGACATGCTGTTTCTTCAGCTGTCGGCGAGTCTCTTCCTTCTGCCTCTGTCAATGTTTCTCTGTCTAATCTTACCAGGGTTACAGAATCTTCTGTTGTTTCCAAGCTAGGTACTATTCTGGCTGCTTTGCTTGCTAAGAATGGATCATTTGGGAATGCTTTCAAGTCTGTTTAGTCACTCTCAGATGAGGCAGTGGTGTCAGGTGTTGTTGTCACTCCTCTTCCCCCTTCCCCCAACCGTTCCCAATTTTTTTTGGTGCCTGGTGGCACTGCATTTCCCTCAGTCTCCCCTTTCGTTGAGCCAGGGATTCATTGTAAGTAGTCAGCTGCTGTCAAGTTTTGTCTTCTACTGAACTTTCACTCAGTATGATTGCCTGCTTCCTCAGTATGATTGCCTGCTTTCTGTGCCAGCTTAGAGTTTGTGGTACCACCGAAGAGATCTTGTGGTACCAGCTTAGAGAGCTTCTGGCACTAGCTCAGAGTGTTTGTGGCACCAGCTTAGAGAGGTTGTGGCACTAGCTTAGTGTCTGTACCACCAGCAGAAGCTTAGCGGGAAGAGTCTTAGAGTTTTTTTACTTGGGTGGATAAGGCCATTTCTGACACTGCAAGTGAATGTTCTCATACTTATACTAACTGGGTTTTGAAGAAGTGAGAACAGTTATATTCCTATCTGCCATCAAAAGTTTCTCTGCAAAGGAGATGGCAATTGTTTTGGTTTCTCCTCTGGGTCATCTTCTAAGCCTGAGTCTTTCAAGGTGATAAGGGAGATATATTGCTATAGAGTGATATAGAATTTCTTAGTTAATCTCTCAGTTGGGGTAAAAATGCCTGCCTCTTCTTTTCCTTCAGGCCCCCTTTTTTTTTTTAAAGTCATACCTCTGTCTCACAGCTTTTTTTTTTTTTTTTTTTTTTTCTCAATTGCTGATGCCTTTCAGGGATCCATTCAGCCTTCAGGTTCCAGTAGGAAACCAATTGCAAGCCTTTTGGCATGTTTATAGAGTCTTAGGAGCAGAACTTTGGGTGGTGGAGTTACTGGAGGAGAGTGAAGGTTTTGTCAGGTTTCCCTCCATTGGCATCATCTCTTATAGCTTTTCCTTTGTATCTTCTCCAGCAGAAGTATGGTATTCTTCAGGAGGAGGTTGTAATTAGAGAAGAATGCAATGGGGCAGGTATTGGTAATTCACTGGGATTTTACTACTGACTTTTTTCTTGACCGAGGTTGGCGCCCAGTGTTGGTCATATTGAGACAAAAACTTTAATCACATGTCCCTTAATTTCATGGTTTTTTTCCAATATGGTTTCAGTAACTTCCCAGAAGAATGATCAGATGATTTGGTGGACTTGTAGAATGCATTTCCCACATCCCAGTAGATCCTCAGTCTTGTGAGTTCCTTCGATATTTATTGAAAGGGAAGGTATTTCTGTTGACGGCACTTTGTTTTGGCTTGTGTACAGCATCTCAAGTATTCACGAGGAATATGTTGCCCAAAGGGAGACGGTATTATCTTTTCGGAGCAAGAATTCTTTTGTACGGAGTTGAAAGGTTCAAGTTTGCCAACTGTCAACAGTATTCCCAGGGCCAAGGATCTGTTGCTCAGTTGAAGTGCATTATGATTTTCAGTAGACTTGCCTAACTCCTCCTCATTCCATTCTCTATTTGGGGATGAGGGTAGACTTGCAATTGGCATGCTTTCCTGTTAGAAGACAAATAAACACTTCTTGCTTCTTTTCAAAGAATATTAGCCCTTAAGGAAGCTTTCAATGCAGTAATAGCTTTCTTTGTGAGAACACATGGCCACACTGGAAAATTTGTGATAATAATCAGGCACAGTTACAGTGTGGTCTCTGCATAGCAGAATTGCAACTTACAGCTAACATTCATTAAAGTTTTTAGGTAAATCCAGGATGCCAGAACTACTGAGTCAACCAAGCTCATTCTTAAACCTATACCCAGGTTTTGTTGTTTCTTACCTCCATCTCTTAACTCAAAAGGAGGTATGGTAATTGTTTTGATGACTTACACTAAAGAATGGTCAACACTACAGAGATGTTGAAAAACTATTGAAGATTCCTGGTAGGTCTATCCCTGAGAGCTCAGATCGTGGCAATATGAAAGAGTTTCTACAATGCAAACACCTTGTCAGAAACTAAGTCATATCTGGGCAAAAAAGAACAACAAAGTTTTGCTTCTCCAGTTCATTCCGGGAAGGACAGTGTTCTTAGCAATTGTGGATTCAGGAAGGATAAGTTCTGCCTACAGAGTGGTCATGGCATCCCCGAGTCCGCCAGTTGTTGTGGAATTAGGGGAACATTGAAATGTGGACTTATTAGCATGTGGATGAACAAGAACAACCAGTCTTCAAGCTTGGCCCATTTCAGACACATAAGCTTTCCCCTTTTATCAATTGTAAGGAAAGAATTAAATTTCGAGTATACCGGAATCGCTCAGCAGCTCCCGCCTCAGAGAGGGAATGAATTTGGGACTTGTTAGCTCTCTCGGTAGATCTCTCGTATTCTTCCATTAAGGTAAATTCAACTCAGGCGAAATTCCATGCAGTTCCACTAAAATTGTACATCCCACACTTAACCGATTGGAGATACTCAACCATTTCCTCCCAACAAGGTGGTTTTCTAGGTATCTCAGATTCTATCCCTTAATCAAGTGGAGAAACAACCTTGGCCTTGTATCAGAGCAGCAGTTTGTGTATTGCTCAGAGTCCCATTCTAGAAGAATTTCAGCACCCATAACCCTGTAGACATCAAAGTTTTTTTTTTTCTTAGATATAGTAAGAGATGTTTGGTGTATACTCTCAAGGTTATGCATTCATGCTTTTCTCCTTATTGCATCACGTGCAATTAGATCTGGCTAATGATCAGCATCTTAGGCGTGGAGATCTGTTGAGATTAAAGCCCTTAGAACAATTATCAATCTGTCTCTGAAATTTTATTTGCAGATCCCTTTGAGCCTGCAGAATCGGTTGAAGAGTGTACTATGACACACATTTTGACACACATTTTTTGTTAGTACTGTTGATAGTTAAAAGAGTAAGTTAATTGCAAGCATTGTCCTTCAAGGTTGTTGTAAAGGGAATGCTATTGTATCTTTTCGCTTTTTAGAACTGAAGATGTTATTAAGGCTAAGTTTCTCCGAGAACTGTAAGAGTTCTGATTTTCGGAGGAATTCATACAAAGAGGAAGAGGAAACACTTCTTTGTCCTGTTAGGATAATTAAAATTTTTTTAAATAGGTTAAGCCTGGAAGGGAAAAGTTAACCTTTTGTTTTGTGGTTTTAGAAAATCTAGACTTTTTTGTCAAAGAAAGAAAATGTTCTCTGTGACTTTTATTAGGCTAGTGCATGGGAAATTAGTTCCATATGTTTTTACCTTTGTGGAAGGTAAATATTCATAATGTAAGAGCAGTTGCTACTTATTTAGTTTTGTGACAACCATTGTCACTTGAGGATTTGATTAATGCAGTATCAGTACATGTGCTATTCAGCATTTACCACTCACTACCTTGAGTAGCAGAATCGTATCTGAAAATGGTAAAACCCTTAGTCTGCTGCTAGTAGCAAGTAAAGTCTTTTCCTGAACTGATGAAAGAACAATCTTTTAGGCTCATTGTTTTAATATTTTTTTATATTTTTGGGGTCATGGAGGTACATATATTGTTTGGGATTGTACATTTATATCATAAAGGTATTTAATTTTAGTTGACTGTGGTTTATGAGGCTTTCAGACCCAGGCACAGCGACGAATCCATTCACACTGCTTCTATTTCATTCTGGGTGAATTGAAACAGTTTTCTCCGCAAGGTTGTTCTTTGCTGCACACGTACAAGAGCCTTTGTTCCCTGAAAGGAATCCAACTTCTGGCAGCAGTAAGAATCAGAAAGGAATCCAGATCAGGTAAGGTCTTTGGGTTTCATGCCAGAAACCTTTAACACAATTGGCTGAGCAGATTTCATTTAACTGCACTACCCACCTTCTCTCTCAATGGGAATCGGCTTTCTTTAACAGTAGGGGAAATAATATAAATTTTCATGATAAAATGTATAATTTGGATGCCTACCTACTTTGAACCTGCCCAACTTCCCCACAACGTTGTGAGCTGTCGAAGAGAATCAGACAAAAGCTAAAACATTTGAAACACACTTGGTGAAGAACAGGTGTACTAGACAGTTATCTGGGTCAGCCATGCGATCTTTTGTTTGAATGCCGACTCGCCTAACAGCAAGGAGATATAAGCTATCTTTAACAGCAGGTGAGTATCCAAATAATAAATTTTTTATGGAAATTTATATGTTGGACTGTTCACTCACTAGACATTCCTTTCTTGGGAATGCTTGTGATGCCTTATTTAATTTGATGTTGATAAGACTGGCTGATCATAGGGTAAAGGGCACCTGGTGATTTAAATTCTTCTTAAACTTACTTTAATGTTGGGGCAATTTTTAAAAACTTTTGTGGATTTACCTGGGAGATGTGACATGTATGTGTCTCCATGAAGATGATTCTAATATCTGTAGCTGGATAAACCATGCAACATGGAAAAGCCTTGAATTATTATTATTACTACTGTATTATTTGAATGAAGTCCCTCTCTAAGGCCAGTGTTATTGAAAACAGTTGCTGTTTCAACAGTACAGTATTCAGCTTATACAGTCCTCTCTATTTATCTTATTGTATTCTCATCAGCATAAACAAATGCCCAAAGTACATGGAATGATATACTGGTCTCACACAGTGATGTTTGGACTTGCACAGAGGCGGGCTTATGGAAAGAAAATGAATTTAATTCAGAGGTGTACAGGTATAGCTGGGAAATGGGTTTATTTTTAGCAAAAGTCCAGGCAGGTCAAATTGTCATGGGTCAGTTTGATACCAGATATTTTTGCTGCCTTAGTTTCTTGTCTGAACAGATAATCTGTCAACTGATGTGGAGACTAAGTTCTAAAAACTTATTTTCACTTAAGAAAGTTTGTTTGGAGGCCCTTTCCTTGATCCTTGTGCTGTTACATTACTCCTGTGAGGAGTGGGAGATGTAGACAGTAATTGCTGCTTACAATCCTCGGTATGATAACAACACCATGATACTAAAATGGTCCCCAAAGGTCCTAGTGTCCTTCCATGTCAGGTCTGTGACAGTGGTAGTACTCTGACAGACAGAAGTACTTACGAGACAATGGCCAACAAGGAATCAAAAGTGAGACGGCTCTTTTACAATGAAGTCAAGGGATAGGACAGTCGATCTTGACTTCTGGTTCTCACTCAAGCGTATTTGAAGTTGATCAGTTAAATTGGTCATTTTCCTTCGGTGGTCCTGTGGCACCAAAGACAGCATGACTTATGTGTTACCCACATAATCTAGTCTTTCAACCCAAAGCTAACAACTAGTTCGTTAGCTTCAAGTTGCTCGAGAAACAATGGCAAAGGGGTCCTTTCTTTAGCTAGAGAACTGATCAACCGAGTGTACTGTGAAACTTCCTGCTGGACATCAGTACATTTTGGGTAAGATCTCATCCATATGTCTGTCCATTCAGGAAGGACATGTAGTTTGAGTACAAGGATAGAATGTATTTGTGAAATTCACATTCATATCCTCTTACCTGGGAGAGTTTACCATAGGCAAAGGATCATGACTGCTTAGGAAAATGACCAAACATACCCTGCAATTTCGATCTATGGCATTCAGGAAGAACCTGTTGATCTGGTACTAGGATAGAATGTAATTGTATAGTTCACATTTTTATCCTTTTACTTTGGGTTATTCCCCATGGGTCCTTGACTCCTTTTTCCTTGGATCCTTGGTGGATGTTTAATAAGTCAATGTAGTTTACCGAGCTCTTAAGGACAGGTTGCATCTTGCCTAATGCAATGCGGCTGCAGGGAGGTGTTGGGTTGGGGGTGGACTGGCCTCCTGCCTTCCTCCTGTTTTCCATCCTCTTCCAGTGGACAGAGGAAGAGTGAACAAGCCATCACAGAGCTGGACGGGCATGCATAAGGTGATCTGCATGACTGAGTACCTGTCTATAATCCAGTTTTGTTTGGATTAATAGATGTATTTCCTACCTTCTCTATAGCAAGGTGAGAAAGGACTGACTATGGGCAAGCCAGTTGGTTATTTTTAGCTACACAGTCATGGACATTGTGGGTTCATCTGTACCTTTCGAATCAAGGGTTTTCATACTTTCCTTTTATTTGAGCTGCCCAGAAATCTGTCAGTTGAACATCCCTTGTTCAATAGATCAGAGGCATGGTATCTTCATTTGCTCTCTCATGACCAGGAAGAGAATACCAGATGAGCCGAACTGCTGGTCAGTTCAGAGAATTACTTGGAATCCTGCCTCCAATAATAAGTCTCCATATGTAAAGACCGAGGGTTTGTATTTGTGTAGGAACAAATGACAAATTTTTAATTACGTTGTATTTTTCCTAACATACAAACCTGAGGTCTTTACATAAAAGGCCCACCTCTTACCACCCCTCATTCTTTTACCTAGACCAAAAGGTAAACTGAAGAGATTGAATGAATACTGGTTGGATGGGCATACTTCCTCCCCTACCAAAGGTAACTGTTACCATAACCACCTTGCAAAAGGTTAACGACTGGACTTTCCAGCTTTGCCGAAAGTTATCCTTATATAAAGACCTCAGGTTTGTATGTTTGGAAAAGTACAAATTAATTAAAATTTTTCATATTTCTTAATAACAGAATGATTTTAAACAAGAAAAGCCACCTTATTGATTGACTTAATATTCATCCTGCGCTGCAGATGTTGCAAAAAAGGGCTCTCTTTATTAAGGTAACCTCACTTGCTAGATAATTAATGTGTGGCATTTATTAAGTGCTGGCATTGCTTAACTGCCCTGATTGAGAAAATGGCATTTGTTAAAATATCAGGACTCCATTTTATATATGTGAAACAGTAAAGCAGGTTGTAAATGCCAATAATGACAATCCTGTTTTAAGTTCATTGTCACATACAACATTATTTAACTAGTAAAACTTGCTTTTAACATCAGAATTACTTTACATTTGATTGAACAGATAACCAGGAAGAGCCTCAGAAATTTACCTTCAAGAGTAGGGGAAAGGGGCGCAATCAAACTAATCATAAGGCCAATCGAGAAAATCAGCAGACGCATGGCGGACCATTGGAGGGAATAAAACAGCAACCACATTTCCATTCATATTCTTGGCAAACTTTTCAGATAAACAAGAAAGAAGTTTATGATGCCATTGAAAAGGCTTGGTTTGGTGTAAAGCTCTCATGGTAGTTGGTAAAACAACTTGGGTTTGTTTTTCATTGCTTCAGGAAAGATAATTCATATGCACTGCACATATTTTTCCATACTCATGATCTCACTTGTAAATACATTTGGACAAATAGAATTTTTTAGGATTAAATACTGTAGTATTAAGTTACTAACTCAGGACAGGTTATTTTTTGTACATTAGTTTTCTTAGAACTTAGGAATGAATTCTGTACAGGAGTGGCACCCAACTAAATATAAGAGCTATAAACTTCGTAGGGAAACAATAATGCTGTTAAACAGCAAAAATTAACAATTATATATTTTTGCAACAAAATGATTAGAGTGAGATCTCATCAAAGTTAAAAGCCATGTCTTGCGCCAGCAGGTTACAAGGTTACTTTATCTTGTTGTATTATTGGTGGATATACAGTATTTAAAGCTGTATGAATATCTTTAAAGAGTAAATTATTCAGAGATTATTTCAGATTTCAAGCCTTGGTACAGTGTAATATTAGATCCAGAACTCTGCAGTGCTGCATTGAAATTTTCTGTAGTCGCTTGTTACTCTCAGTTTTAGATAGACTGCCTTAAAGTTGGTGGAGGAGGTCCTGAAAATCATGACTACTTACACTCGAGTAATTGGTTATTGAGCTTCCAGCATTTAGGTGTTTATATAGCCATGTGATATTATTGTGATAGTGAATAATAGTCATATTTTTAAAGGTATCTCTGATAATATTTCTTTTAGGTATGCAAATGAGATTAAGTTTGCAGAGCTTTATTCTAAAGAAGCAAATTATTTTTGGATTGGCATTTTAATTGTTCTAAGAATGTTCCACATTGCAAAATAATGTTGAGATTTTTGCACTGCCTCTTATGCAAATAACTTATAAAGTCTTTAGTTTTCTGTGATGCAAAGAATTGCATTGTTGATGACTTAGGTACAGCTGTTTATTGGGACCATAAATCAAAGAAACAGTATTCCCTCTTAGGTGTTAAGTGTGAAGTCATGATTTGAAGCAAGTTATATATGTGTGTGTTATGTAAATACTGTGCTGTTGGTCAGGTATCCTTGTGGTGTTTTTATCAAATATTTTTAAACAATGCCATTTTTGTTCAAATGTTAGTTATGCAGAATACTCATATTTTATAAGAATTCACAAGAGAATAATTTATATTAGGAACAATTGAAGGCAATTGGTTGCAGTGTGTTGGCCAAAGAATATATTTTGCTCCGTAGAATATTGCAAATTTTGATCTGTAGTGCACTTCAGTTCCATTTATCATCCTTACTAACAAAATTTTACTTAAATTGACAACTCTTTGAGAAGCAAATTTACAGTACTTCAGTTGGTAATAAGCCAGTGTTGTTTCCGGTGAACCAACTAAGATAATTATTAGGTTTTATTGCTATGTATTTGGCTGCCTTTCAGATATTCTATATGAGCAAAGGCGTCTTTATTTTAAATCTCATTTTGTATTTTATTGTTGAGGATCAATATATGGGGCCATTCTATAAATCCCAAAAATATTTTTCTTTATTTAACATGGATTCTCCATTTTTTATGATTGATGGTTTAACCTTTGTCTTGAAGTTTACTAGGTGTGTAGACTTTGTCTCCAAATTTGTCCTACAAAAGTAATTCCATTATCATTTGCTCTGTAGGTGACAGGCTGCTTTGCAAAATGGTTTTAATTATAAACCCATTACATTTACAAAGCTTTTTTTGTAAACTGAAATCCCCACACTCTACAATTAGTAAGAAGATGAAAAGATGATGTTTGTTTGATGCACGCTTCGAGATTCGCAAGGGTTCAGCAGGAGACAAAGACGGGGTGTATATGAGACTGGCCTCCTACCTTCTCTTTTATACCCTTCTAAGGGATGGTTAGCAAACTGTCATGTGCTGGACAGGCGTGCATACAGGTGTTGTAGATGACCGAGTATCCTGTCTATAATCTAGCTTTTTTTGGATTAATAGATGCAACTCCTACCCTCTCTTTAGCAAGGGGAGAGAGGGACTGACAGTGAACAGACCCAAAAATATGGGTTCATCCAAGCCTATCTTCGAATTAGTGACATTACCTTCCATTTATTCAAAGGTCCAGAAGTCTGGCAGTTAAACTTCACACATGCTCAACAGATCAGAGGAATGGGTCTCCTTCCTTTGATCTTACATGACCAGAAAGAGGCCCCAGGTGAGGCAAACTACCAGTCAGTTCAGAGAATTGCTCAGAATCTTCCCACCAAGGAGTAAGTCTCCCCTATGTAAAGACAGGGTTGGTATAGGTGTAGGAACAAATGACAAGTTTGTAGAGTAATTTGTATTTTCTAACATACAAGCCTTAGATCTTTACATATATGGTCTACCTTTAGCCACCCCTCATTCTGCCTCCTGGGCCAAAAGGTAAAGTGAATGCCTACCAACTGGATGGAGGGGATTCCTCCCCTTCTGTTGGTAGCCAACTAGTACCAATATCCACCTTGTTTTAAGTTAAACGGCCGGCTCCCACTTGCGCTGAAAGTAAATCCCGTATAAAGACCTCAGGTTTGTATGTTAGGAAAAATACAAATTAGTTAAAAAATTTGTCATTTTATGAGATTAGTGAATATTCATCAGTCTATTGTATTGACAGGCAATAGGAGGTGTCAATCAACCTTTAGCGAGTTTTTCTTATTACAGCTCACTAGTGTACCTTGGTCTTATTGTTCTAGCTGTTGAAAATACCAAGATTAAAAGTAATAGTTTACATTTTGCCTACCTGCATTGTGAAACATGAATGGGGAAAATTCTGAAACCATAATTAGTCTGAAGTTTTGTAGCATAGTTTTGACAGGAACAAACAAAACTATTACTTGTAAATGACAAACATGCAACCACTAATTAAACCCTTCTTTTTAATGGCCTTAAATATGAACTAGTAACAAAATATGTGCCTTTCATTCATGGTTTGCATGTTGTAATAAGGAAAATCATAATTTTTACTAAAACAAACCTGGTATTTACCATGATTTATTGAAACCATCTTCATAATCAAACTCTTACAAAATGGCATATGATCTTTGACCCCAAGTGAAAGTAACTTTCAAATACACAAAATCGTTCTCATACCTAAGAAACTTGTAAATTTAATTAGACCATATCGGAGCACAGATAAAAACTTATCAGTAGGTACAGTATAACCAAATAATACTGTATAAGTGTACAGAACTTTGGAGTAGGCACAAAAGTTCAGAATGTTTCAAGAGTGCATTTTATTTGCATGGCTGCACTCTCAACAATTTTCTAGAAAGACCTTGTGTTCTCTTATACAGTAAATTTAGTCTCAATATTCAAAATTATTTGTGTTCATTAACTTAATCTTATTTAATTTCCAAGACTTACAAATGTCATCAGTTTAATTATGCAATAGTTCTAAATTTGTGTAATGTGTTTAAATTACCAAGACACTTTTCAGTTTTTCCCAAGACTTATAAACATCAAAGTTTACTTATGTTCAAATTAATAGAAAATAAGTTAGCAAGACAGTCAATACATTTTTGCTTGTAAATGATTCATGGGAAAAGTAAAAATGTATGTAACTTGCAACAGATTAGAAATAGATTATACAGTATTTATTATAACTAACATTCCGTTCATTTTTATCTACTTGCAGACAATCACAAATTGATGTAAAGCACTGATGAAGTATAACAAGTTATTCAGTAAAATGCCAGATTTTAAAAGTAATTTGTATTTCCTATGCATACAAACCATATCCTTTAATATATGGAGTAACTTCTTGTGCATGTACTGGACCAGCTATGTTCTTACTAAACAAGGGTGGTACCAAGATGGAGAAGGGAGAGAGGGATGCCCATTGTCACCTAATCGACAATACCCATTGTTCTTCCATCCTGTATATAGAATTTAAAACTGAGGGGAAATAGCAAAGTGTGGTGGACAAGGAGGGTTACCTCCAATATGAAAGGTTACAGTTTGTATACCTAGGTAGAATATGATAAATAGAAACTGTTTAGACAGGAGGTAAAATAAGTCGACTCCTACTTTGCTGGCAGAGTGGAGTGTCACTGTGTGGAAAAAAAAAATGGGGGGTGTGTTATTAATGCCTCTGCTGACACCACCCTAGAGGGTCTACTGACAAAGCCCTGTAGGGAAATTCAGTGCTGCTTCACCGACTCCAGGCCCAGGGGCCCAGGGGCAGGGCAATGTTACTCTAATGGCACTGCCCAGGAGATCAAGGATTTACTTCCCATAATCCATGCTCTCTGCATGTCATGGACCTGGGTCACGTCAGGTTAATCCTGAAGAACGCAGTACCTCCCGGTGCTTGGTGTAGGAACAATTTTATCCTTGTAAACTGGTCCCAAGAACTTGGTCTGCCATGGAGTTCTTTTTGCCTGGGTATAAGTGGCTCTCGGCTTAATCCAATGCAGTTGGACAGCTAGTTGGAACAAGGAGACCCCCTTGTTTATTGATGTAGGTTGCTACCATGTTGATGCTCATGACTACCACCGAGTACCCTCGAGATTTTGATGGAAGGTCTGGAGTACCGGCCACGATGCCATCATCTCTTAGCATCTTGATGTGCACTTTGTTCATGTTTGGCGGCCAAGTTCCTGAAGCAAACTCTCCTCCCAGATGAAGTTCCTAAGAAGTAACTCGGGGTAAGAGCTCTTGTTGAGGTTCCCAGGAGATTGTGGTCTGACAGCACCACTCTAGGTCTTTCCACAGTTTGTTGTTGAGGGGGACTAATTGATGTGACAGCTTGTCCAGAAAGGACCAGGGTCATTTTAGCTGCCATTGGAGTGAACAAAGATGGCTTCTCTCATTTGGGTTGAGTTTCTCCAGGGACATAAGGTGGCCCAGTATTACTTGCCACTGTTAAGCTGGCGTTCCTCCTCCTCCAGAAAGTTCCTGCCATCTTCCTTGAGGTTGTCTGTTGGAAGGGGGGGGATGTTTGCTGGGAAGGCCTTCATTGCCACTCAGTTCAAGATATTCCAAGATACTAGATTCTCTGCTTGGTCTTTCCTGTGGAACCATCCATCCTTTCCAAGGAAGCAAGGTGCCAGTCTTCCAGATAATGCAACAAACAGATTCCCTTGGAGTTAGCCCAAGGCAAAACTAGTATGATCTGGTGAAAATGTATGGGGCTGCCACCAGGCCAAAGCAGAGGCCCTTCAACAGAAAGGCTTCCCCTTGGCATATGAAACAAAGGAACTTTGAATTGTGGTGAAAAGAGATATGAAAATAAGCATCCTGGGGATCGATCAAGATTATGAAGTCTCCTATGACAGACTGCAACTCTGAATGAGCAGTTTCTATCGTGAAGGTCATCTGTATGATGTAGCTGTTCAGTACCAAGAGATCTATGATGGGTTTCCATCTCCCAAAGCTTTCTCCACTAGGAAGAGGAGCTGTAGGAGCCTCAAGACCTGATCCAAACAATCTCAATTGCTTCCTTCTGCATTAGTCTTGACCTGTGTCCACAGAGCTTTGGACTTGGAAGAGTTGGCAAGGTATATCAGGAATGGGATAGGGTCAAGGGAGAGAGGGGAGCATCGGTCCTTGAAAGGGAGTCTGTATCCATCCTTCAGACTGCTACTACCCACTGCTCTAACATCCAATGATTCAAGAGGCAGCCCCAACCTGTGGGAGGGCCTATCTTCTTGTGAATCCCCTCTTTTCTTGCCCCTACCTCCTCTTTTAGGCTGACTTAGGAAGGAGTGGCAAAAGGGCTGAGAGGTGTCTGCACCCTTGTAGAGGTGGTTGGAGTGGATTCTTGTCTCAACTTCTTCTGCAGGGTTTCCGTTGTGTAGACGGCATGGTGGCCTTGGTCTGAGCTGGAGTTTTGGAAGTTGCCAGCCGACTCCTTTGGCTGAAGTTGAAGGTGGCTGCTCAAGAGATGAGGGTTTCTTATGAATCTTCAATAGCCACTTCTACTTCCACCTTCCCTGGAGGGAAGTAGAAGTGAGAATCCAGAATTGAGCTATTTCTGAGGGAGAGCCAGTGTTCACGAGATACTTGTCTAGACATAAGAAGAGGAACGAGTCCCTCCATTGCAGGATAGTGTTAGCCCAAAGGTTGGTAATCTGGTGAGCTAGGAAGGCAAGGCCTTCCCTGCCTGACGTCATAAGCTCCCTTACCCTACCCCAAGGGCTCGCAGGCAACTCCATCATCTTGACAGTGTCGTGGAGCTCTGCCACATATACAGACAAGATGTGGTGTGGTGCACCATCATTAAAACCACTTTCATGTTGTTCAGCTCCAAGGAATTAAGAGTTAGGGCCCTGTTAGAATATCTCGTCATTGTCCTCCTGGATGTAGTACTTATGCAGTCTGGATAGTGGATGGGAGGAAGTAACTTTCCTGATCTGCTGGCTGCTAGGAACTGGTTGATCTATAGATCAGCAAGTTCACTTCTGCCAAAACATCACACAAAAACTCTGACGAAAGTAGCCTTATCAATGGTCTTGCTTTTGGGGCAGAATCCACTGCTTGCTCCTAAAGAGACTGTTTTTGGGAAGGAATCCATTGCCCACACTAAAGAGACCACAGATGAAGCTGAAGCAAAGGCTGCCTCCTAAAGACCCTGAAGCTCACAAATGAGCAAAATGATCTCTTGGAACCTTGCTCCAGGTCTGGTGGTAGGGTTTCTTAAGGGGCAGAGCCCTCCGAGAGAGAGCAGAAATGCCTGCAGTGCTTGGAGTTTCTGAAAGAACTCTAGGCCCTATTCCTGTAAGAGCAAAGGTGACCGCCTCCTTTGGGTGGGTTGGTCACTGGTAGGATCTGCTCTGCCTCCTGGCAGAGGAGCAGCAACATGGGGAACATGGGGAGTAAGTTGTATGAGACCGCTTGCTGTTCTTAGTCTTTGAACTTCGATGGTCCATTGAGGAAAAGGAGGACGATGATCAAGGTGGTAAGGGAGATTATTTCTTGGTGGTTGCCTCTTTCCTCACACAAGAGGTGCTGGGAGTTGGCGAGGGGGCTGAGGCAGGGTGGAGGGAGGTTAGGACCTCTTAAATGTTCAGCCACTGATGGTACCTCACAGGAGGTATACTCTTTGGGCAGTGATGAGGGAGGGAAAGACTCTACTCTTCTCAGTCAAGAACCATTAAAATGTTGAAAGGGAAGGCAATCCTAGAATGCTCAATGAAGGCCAGACCTTTCTCAGTTGCTGCAGGGGAATTGTAGTTGTTTTACCTCTTCCTTGTCTGGTGAAGATGTACTGTATTCAGTTTCAAAAACTGTGGTTTGGGCCTCTCAGAAGTAGTGCTGGAAAAGGGCAGGAAGGGGATGGACACGGGAAGAACGTTCTGGAAGGACTTTGCGTTTGGTCTTCACCAGATGAAGCATCCTTCTTAGGCTTCCTCTTCTTCTTCCCATAAGGCTCCCAATGTGGAGAAAGCCATTCAGCACATTCAGGGCAGGGAGAATCACAAGAACACTTTTCTCTTACAAGAAATACACACTGAGTGACAGTCAACAGCTACAGGGTCGACCACAGCCTTCACAACAATGCTGGTCCTGTTTGTTCTCCATGGAACAAAGAACCAGGAACAAACACCAAAGCACTTAAAAAAAAACACACAGGCACTTTCGGGCATAAAATATGCACCAGTAGCATACATCTGTACCACAAAGGAATAACCAGCACGCAGTAACAAACAGAACACAAGACACGTGTTCTCTGTATCACAGACCAAAGAAAAATGGGTAGCATTGGTTGGGCATCCCATCTCCACCTGGGTAGCACCCCTGGTAAGTCAGTACACGGCTTGTCCAGTGCATGCACTGGAAGATACTCCATACATGAAAGGTACAGTGTTTATATCCCTGTAGGAACATATAATCACAGCTGATAGAAATTATTTTAAAAACTTGTGATAGTTGTCAAATTTATACACCAGTTTTACAATTATCTCTCATATATTACATCACAAAGTCAACAGGTTTGCCAGGGCTTTTAATATCCTAAAACTTTCATTTATCACTCATAAGTTATTCTGTGTGGAATATAGGAAGTTCATAAAAATAATTGTTTATCATTAACTAAGGGAAATTCTAATTAAGTTACTTGTCCTGTGGGAAGCAATGTTTTCTTTTATCATTTCTTAAGACTTTTTGTATTTTCTTGCATAGCAGTAGAAAATAAAGGCATGTTCAGGTTTTTCCTTAATTATTAGTAATAAATAGTTTGACAAGACCACTGAGTTCCACTAACTCTTACAGGTCTGGTCCTAAAATTCAGTTCTAATGATTATGTTAGATCTTAGTAAGTATTGCAGCTCCCTGAAAATTCAATAACTGGATAAACTGGAAAAGAAGTTTCAGACAAAGCTTTCTCTCAAGGCTTTGTTTCTGATACTTGATATACATTGGCATTTTTATTGTAATTGTTTTGTATTCTCTGCATACAAGGATTGGGCCAAGTGGATTATTCACCAATATACCTACCCTGACAAGTGAGATCAGTTCAAAGACTGGATGGTATTACTTCAGTTTAGCATTCTTTTTGGAATGAAAAATACCACAAACCAACAGTTGGCCTAATGTGTTGTTATTGTAATCATTATTCCACTATTCCTGACATTTACTGAAGATGATGGGTTTTAAAATGAATAATAGATTACTGACACAAAGAAAAGAGATATTTTGCATTTTATACTAGCTTCATATAATTTAAATTAAAATTTGTTAGAATAAAGGATTTTAAGATAATTTGTTGAAAGACCTGTAAAGTGCTTCTCAAGTCAGTGACAACTAAAAATTTTTGTGGTGGCATGTCTGTAATACTCATAACTGCTGGTTATATTGCATACAATTCTCATGTGTAAACAAATTACTGGAAAAGGAAATTACTTATTTCACTAAATGATATTGTAGCAGTGTTTATCGCTAAACAAATGAAGTCTGTCCTGAAAAATTTCTTCGGTATTTAAATTTCAACTTTGGTAAAGTAACCAGAGAGTCTGGAGGTAGTGGCTTTTGTGCTATACTGTACACCTCAGATCTAAAAATTAACCATTGACAGAATAAATTTTGTCACCAAAGTAACTGGCTTTACCCAGAAACACAGGATAATAACAAGTAGCCTGAACATGTGACCTGGATTAGATGGCACTGCTTAATTTTCTACTGTCACTTTCCTGATGAACATCCCTATGCTCCACTCCCATTTAAGCAACATTTGTTAGAACCCTTTCAAGATTTTGTTTGTGCAGCACATGCCTGTGTTGCCTTACTGCCATGTACCAATTAAATGTTGAACCAGATGTCTTGCAGTATGCATGCTTAAGCTTCTTAAGTATACTGCAGCCTTGAGGCAAAATCTTTTGTTCTAGAGTGAACTTGACCATAACATCTGACACAACATAAAAGCATCAGGCCTAGAGAGTACTTCCTTGTTAATCCCATCATAAAGTCATGCAAGTTTTATTTATCCATTTTTTTCCAGCAAGGACCTCCAGAATCTTAGTCAAGATGTAAGTTGTCTCCTAAAGACCAGTGTCTGTATATCTAAAGGCAATGCCAAATGTGCAATCTTGTGTGATATCTGAAAGTTCCTGCTACCACCATCACCTAAAGATCCCTGCATAGTCATACTAGTCAAATAGTTAATACTGTAAGTAAGCAGCTTCTTCCACAACAAGACAGTTTTATATTCTGCTTACAAAGTAACAGATTTAATATTCCATGAATAATCTTATGAAACCAGAAGAACATTGCTAATTTCTCACAGACTTGGCTGTTAATACTCTTACCCTATATGTATGCTGTAGTTCTATCCTGATTCTTGAAAATTATAGCCAGGGTTTTTAACTATGCCATTGAAAAAAATTTTGAATTAATCTGTTGGAACATATGGCACTACTAACACAGGCCATACAAACTAATATGGCATCAAGATAATGAATATATGCAATTTCAGTTGCCAACAATATTGACTAATTTTGTAAGGTCTCTTGGCAAAGTGTTTTAAAGACAACAGGAACCATGTTCCCATGACATCACTGAAGCTTGCAGCCTTACTGTATCATTGCCAATTTGCAGTTCTTAGACAATACAATTCCAGAGGAGGCCAACCCAAACAGTGACTGTCTCAAAGCTGGTTTAACAATGACTATATCAAAAAGCTGGTTTGAGTTTTTGAGTCATCGCTAGTTTTTACTTTACTCTTACAATTTTTGAACAAAACATACTACAGATTTACTAGTTTCCACAGAAAGCTTATAAGGAAACAGAGCCTACACAGGTAACTCTGTCTGCCTATCTCTAGGTTTGTAATGGTATTGGAACTGACCAGGTTCCAACAGTCTGCAACCATAACAGACAGCTACCAAGGAGTAGCCAGCTGCAATGAAAAATATATATAAAAGCAGCTGCCAAGGAGGTGTTTATGGTAACAAGTATGCCAATATGACAGTTAACAAGGAGCAAACTGCAGGGATGATGTATTTATAACAAGAAAAATAGTCATAGGTGATCAATATCCTGCGGAGCAGATATGTGATGTTCTGAATGTTGCAGAAGGGTCTTTAAAGCATCCCCTCAAGCCCCTGTCCCTATGCTTTCTGTAAATTACATTTCATCTGGTTGGCTTGGTCTCTTCTCATTAGCTGGCCAACTTGTTTAACTTTACTTTGCTTCAGTTCTTACTTCTCACTTTAGAACAAACATCCTTTGAGTAAGCCAGTGAGAGTAAAAACATGAAAAGTTGCCTCTTTAAACCACTTTACAGTAACAATCCTACACAGAGTAAAGCATCCTGTGGACTTGGCTAGAATTGCAATAAATTCCTCTTTCACAGGGCTAAAAGATGAACCTAATGCCAGGATCCCTGGATCCTTACAATGAAATCCTCAGTTGTCTACTATTTGAATAAAATACTAGGAGACAATGATAAAAAGGTAACCATTGCTTAATTTAAATAGAGAGTTCAACAAAGAAAATTAAAAACATCTCTGAGACTGCACCATTTTTTATCCATTCAGGAAAAGAATTGGCTACTAAAGGCCACTACCACCCAGCACCCACTGGCAAACACTCCACCCTCCCTACCCTCGAAAATTTTCAAGGTTCTCTCCATGACTAGAATGGAAAAATGTTAACGGATACCCACTTCACAAAAACAATCATTAGGAGATTAGTGATTGTTCTTAAATGAGGCATACTTCAGTACAGAAAATCTTTGTACTTCCTGAGAAGACTGTCAAAGTTTAAATAATTATCCTTGCTAGAAGACTAGTCATTCCAAAAAAAAAAAAAAAAAGGCTTTCCAAAGAAAGAAAGGACACCTCCCTCTAATTGTAGGGACTTGGACATCTGCCTAGGATTGAAGTAAACTGTGAGCAACATACTAATGAATTTGATCCATATTGGTGTATCATCAAAATGGAGTTACTTGCTTAACCAAATTGTAGGGACTTGGACATCTGCCTAGGATTGAAGTAAACTGTGAGCAACATACTAATGAAATTGATCCATATTGGTGTATCATCAAAATGGAGTTACTTGCTTAACCAAGAGACAAGTTGGAGGAAGGGTGAATTAGTATATGCCAGGATGCTTCCACCCCTATATTTTGCCACTAAATATACAAACATGAATGCACCCACTAGTTACCTAAAGACTGAATAAGCAAAATAAGAAGATAATGAAGAAATAAAATGCTACAAATATCCAAATGACTATGAAACCTAGTCACACATATCACTGGCCACCAGCCATGCTCTTAAATGATGGCTATACAATTGGCCAAATTTCTAGCTTCTCTACCATATAACTCAGAGCCACATGGAGTCAATCCAGACATGAAAAGATGGTTATTTTTCTACTAGAAAAGACATGCAAAGGTAATTTGAGTACATCATTTGATGAACAAGGAGCTCATAATGCCATAGTACACAATAACTAAATGGTTCCAGTGCCAGGTCACCAGACCAAACTTTTATAAATCAAATAAGATAATAATGCCCTAAAATTGTATTCTCTGTTGAAGTCTGTAACCTTTAAAACCTTGGGTTCTGAAGTAAAATGCCAGATAGTGTAACAAAAAAATGCTCTAAAGGTTAGTAGCCACTGTCAGACCTACCATTTCTTGGATTTTCCAAATCTTTACATACCCAGTGTCTATGGAAGCACAAATATAAGAGTAGTCAAAATAGATACATACTACTATGGATATTCCACATCACTGAAACCCTTACTGAACAACACAACTACACAAAGAAACCTTGTTACAATACTTACTTAAATCATTTAATACTTTATACCAACTACAAGCAATGATGATTTTGTGGGAAACTTATTATCCTCCTATAATGGAAGTAAAATTTGGTAAATTTTTTAAAAAATATATAATTATGGTAGCTCTTAATAAGAAATGTCTATATTTTTTTTATTTAGCCTGTAAGGACACTTACAAAATTTGTCTTTCTGAGGCTGAGACTGGGGTTGATTCTGGGCACAACAGAAGAATTAATATCCTTTCAGAAAAAACCAAAGTGGTAAAAGTGTAAAATATCATCCTTTAAGAAGCATTTTACATCGAGTATTGTAAATATACTGCTTTATGACCTACGGTGTTAGAGACATTTGTTAATATGTTTCACATACAACTGTACATCTATAAAGACACTTTCTATAAACAAAGGTACAAAAAGGGTTATTCTCTGAGGTCATATGAATTTTGTACTTTAGATGTTCAGGTTTTTCAAAAACCCATGATGCTTGTTTGTTGAAGAATTGCCTTTGATGTTGCATTTAGTAGTTGCTAATACTGTACTACAACAAGTTGCATTAAGTGATAATGCATGTAGATTATAAAAATGAATGTAATAAAAAGAATACTTCTAAATTAACACAATTATAAGTACTTAATATGGGAAAAACTATGGTCTTCAATATTTTTATGAACTTCACTTAATATCACCCTGTGTGCAAATTTAGTTCATAACTACATAATTAATGTTAAATAACATTTAAAATGCTATATGGTACTATTTCTTTTTGTATTTTTAATGATGAATTCAAAAATAGATCTATGAAAAATTACAAATTCAGGTCTGATACAAATTTTAAAGTTTTTTACATCTAACAATATCACCCATAAAATAACTTGAAAGTGTTCATATATAACTGGCATGCCCAAAAGTTTTTCCTTGAAGTATTTTCAATCCTCAAATCTCACTCCTCATTTTCCCCCCAAGGAAAATTTTATCCACAGACTAATTTCATATTACATACATAATAAGGTTTTCCTTCAGCTTAACCCTTAAATGCTAGGCAGGACAGACACTGTACCACCTCTATCATAAGATTCAACAAGGTACTCCTATGAAGCCATTCCATCATAATTTGTTCATCATAATTATTTTGATCAAGTACAGTATCAGTATTAAGGTCTCCTTGATTATACTAGTAAAGTAGCTTCTACTCTATGAATTACTATGTAAATATATGAATTATTTCTTTAATGGTTATTAATGAGATTTATGACAGCAAAAACAATAAGGACTTTATTAGCTACAATAAAAACTACCCAACTTCAAAGTTTCTGTTGCCTAAACTACCCAGCATTTAAGGGTTCCTTACAGTATGTCTACACAGAAATATAGGCTTGTATAAATACAATGAATACCCTTTATATATTAGTTACCAAACTCATTTACAACAATGAAGAAATGAGGTTGAATATGACATGCTTTTTCAATAAGACTTACTTTATTCTTGAATAAAGTGCAAGGCATTAATTATGTTTATCATCAATCTGTTCGATTTTATTCAGTCAATCAATCAATACAAACTAGAGTATTGTGTCCTTGCTTAATATTATCTCTAATCCTCAAAAACCTCATCTTTAATACTCAGAAACCACACTGAAATATACTAGTAGACTACCCTGAATTTGGAAATAAGACTTTTTCTATTAAAATCTTTTAAGTGATAAGGAAATGTCTCTTGAGAAAATGGAAAAATTTCCTACTATGATCATCCTCCGGCTAGCACAGTACTGTAAAACTGATTAATAAAATTTGAAACATAAAGATCAATGATGGTTCTGGCTCCTCTTTGATGTGTATCCAGCTACATGCTAATACAATACAAATACCTTGAAGGTCCCAGTAATATGTTCTTTTTTTTAAGATCCCAGACATAACATTTACAGATTAATTTTTTCTTTTCATAAACAATTGCAGTCTTCTTTTGTTTGCCCTGTCTAAACAATAAAAGGCTGTAGAGGCATCAAAAGTAAAATGCAATAAATGTAATGGCAATCTGCAAGGCTACAGTTTTAATGAAACATTACTATAACTAGATAACAGCACTGCAGATCCTACATCATAGATACATATAAATACTGTACTCTGTAACTTTTATTAATTGATTACAGGCTTTAAAGATGATGAGTCAAAATACTTGTCACAGATACTCCTCTGGTTCAATTATTTTTCAAAACAAATAATTAAACTAACAGTGATTTATTCCCTTTCAATTTAAAACTCAATCGTTGCATACCTTACCAAATATCTGACAGCTTACTGGCCTAAAGTACTTATAGAAATATTTATACTGTACAGTATAATATCAGGATTAATGTCAGAAAATTATCTTAATCTGGAACAGAACTAATGCAAAGTCTTTGGTAAGGACAAATAATACAGCTACATAATCCGGCTCAAATAAGGTATACAAATACTGTACAAGAGTAACACTAATATGCATAGCATAGCATTCTACTTAAAAATAAAATCTACCACTCTTCCTCTGGACTAATATTTAATAAAATTAATAGTAATACATTATAAACTATTCTCCCACAAAATGCTTATTTTATTTTTGCCTAGAATGGATATAGTTGCAATCCATAGTCAATTAGTTTTACAATTTTGCTCAATGCATTTCTCTCATTTTAATTCCTGATTTTATATCAATTTTTCATAAGAATTACCAAAAACAAGAATAAAATGACACTGCAGAAAGCAAAGATATAGAAGATACAATTTGAGCACAGAATTCTCTACAAAATATATATAAGACTTGACCTTTTATCAATTAACAGTTCCTTACAAGCTGGAGGTACACTAAATATATAACCAATAATGTACTAAACTACAATTCTAGAAGTGCAGATGTTACTAAATACATGTACAATATTATCTTTTTTTTACTCACCTACAATGCCAGTCTACAGAATTCACTCTCCTTAAAGTAATCAAAAAATGAAAATAAAAAAATTTAATTTACATATGAAAATTATAAAGTACTAACATTCAACTGAAATTCCAAAAATATTTGATTTCCTTATCAAAATATTTTTTCTTGCATCTCTATTTTCTTAAAAGGCAATCCACTGTATATTCTAAAATCCAGTAAACTATAGTGTAGAAGTGATTTTTGTTAATTTAAATAAACTGCACATGAACCTGTTAGTAAAGTTTCCCCAAAAGATTTGGTATTAAGCAAATCTAAATTTGAAATTGAGGCAATTACATTCCAGAAGATTTATCTGCTTAATAAACTTGGTTCAGCTAAAATTTCTTTCACTGATCAGTAACAAAAAAATTACTTGCTTAATAATTAACATTAATCAACTGTTTGCTCACCACAAACTCATTTCCCATAATTAGCCCTTTTTATTCGACTGACCATCAAGGCATCCCAAACATTTTAGTTCCTGTTAAAGTAACAAAAGCATATGCATACAAGGAACAACAGAAAGCATAACAGTTGAAGAGCTTAAAAGGACTTTTGGGCCCTGTAGATCATCCAGAATGAAAGTGGCTTAACATAAGAAGCCTGAGAGCAGGTCATTCATGAGTTTACCACAATACATATATAAAAACCTGATAAAAGAGGAGATACAGCCAGAATAGAGAGAAAGGAGCCTTACTGTAATGGTATACAAAGGAAAGGTATGCATTGCATCAAGGAAATTTTAAATGAAGAGAACTACCTGAGCTTGCTATAAAAATATACTGTAAGAAAAGGTGCTAGGGGAAAGGGTGAGAAAAAATGGCTAAAATTGTCAATTTGGCATTATGCATGAGAGAGCAACCACAGAATTAAGTCTTCATAATGAGGCACCTAAGGCAAAGTACCATGCAATGAGGAAGAAATTATACTGTACCACATTTTTGAGGAACTTGAAAATGAATCTGACTTGAGTATCAAGACTAATAATCACATTGGTATCACAAAGGCAGAAGGCACTATAGATGCTGGGGCTAGAGAGTGAGACATTGGCAGGTATATCAGACTAATTTTAAATAAATGACGGTGTCCAAGAAGTGCAGGAATGTGAGCACCTACCATGAACATCTTAACTGACACACCCACCTGCCATTAACTGGGATTTTAAAAAATGGCAGAAAAACCAGATCCTTTAAGGAAACCATGGAAACCTGGTTACGTTCAAAATTTCAACCGATAGACGCCTTTACTGTGCACTAACCCAAAACGTAGAAAAGACCACCACAAGAGAGATCTGAAAGAATTCTATTCGAACACAATTTCCACTTTGCTTGCCTCCAGCAGGGATACCTTTAGATTTCGTTAAGTCAACTCTCGTAACATACCTGGCTGGAATGACTTGGTTAATATATATACACTTTCACGAATGTTTTTAATGTGGAGTCAAAATGGTAGCCTAAGGGAAGGACACTTTGCATTGCTAACGAGACAGGTGAGAGCAGAGTTCAAACTTGCTCTTAAGCACTGCAGAATAAATGAAAAGCAGCTAAGAGCTGATGCAATGTCTAGAAAATTATAATCTGGCAATTACCCTCATCTTTGGAAAAGATATTCAATCCCTAAATCCCAAAACTAACAAGCTATCACGGAGAGTAGGAGAAGCCATCGGTGATGAGACTATCGCAAGAATGTGGGGTGATTACTTCAGCACCATACCATCCTGAATTGCATAAACAGCCAAGACTCCTGAAGGGATGCAAATAACCTCATTGCTGGTAACATTCAATTTCATTTCACCAATTGTATTACACCAGGTAACATCAGTGATATCATAAACAACCTACCTAATAATAAATCATCCAGCTGCGATGGTCTACTTGCTGAAACTTTCAAATTCTGCCATCCGATAACTTACATTTTGCTAGCTGCTCTATTCAGTGTATGCATAATTCACCACTTTCTTCCAGACTCCCTACTCTTAGTTCACTTAATACCATTAATCAAAAACAAGCTAAAGGATGCAGCTGACCCTGGCAATTATCACCTGACTGCAATTACTATAACTGCGTCGAAGATACTCAAGTCAATTCTTCTAGTGAGACTTCTCACCTTTCTACACACAACCAGTTCGGATTTAAAGCAAACCACTCTGACCAACACCTGCATCTACATCCTGAAAGAATTGTTGAACTATTACCTTTCCTCAGCTCTCCTGTTTTCCTGTTTTTGTAGATGTGAGAAAAGCATTTGACAAAGTAAACTACCTGAAGCTGCACAAAAGAGGCACACCTCTATATTTAATTGGTAGCAGTCCCCGGTTAATGACGGGGGTTCCGTTCCCAAACAAGCACTGCTAACTGACAACTGCGATACCATAACCAAAAATCACAGATAATTTTCGTAATAAATGGTGTTTACGATGTCGTAGCGCCAATAAACTGCTTATTGGCACCAATAAACTGCTTACCGACACCGAAAATCGCTTACTGTCACCGAAAATCTGGTTAACAACATTGTTAGTCAAGCACCGTAAAACCGGAACACCATTAACTGACGCTGCTGATAAGTGAGGACTGCCTGTACTTTATATTGCTGACTCTCCACAAAGCACATCTGTCATATGGGATAACGTATTGTTGTACACCTTTGGCTCCCTAAATGGGCTCCAGCAAGGGGGCATTCTCTCTCCATACCTGTTTAATATGTAAACAGATGCCCTGAATATCAGTCGGGTGCACTACCAACAATACAACAATAAACAACCTCTGTTATGCCGACGATATGGTTCTGATTTTCATCAGTACAAGGTCTCCATTAACTAATCGACACTTTTACAGTTATGCAAAGGAATTTGATATCCTATACTACGAAACCAAAACCCTGTGCATATCGCTGCTCCCAAGATCACTTAAGCATAATGCAGAACCAAAAATTTTCCTCGGAAATCACTGTCTGGAATTCATGCATGAATTTCCATATTTGGGCCATGTCATCAAAGACAACCTACAGTAAAATATACAGCAGACACAGAACAGAGGCGTCAGTAAACTATGTGCAAGTGGCAACATGATTGCAAGGAGGTTTACCTTCTGTCACCGAGACACGAAACTGCTGCTCTTCCACTCATACTGCTACAGTATATATGGGTGTTCCCTTTGGACGAACTATACCTGAGAAGCCATGAGGCATGTCACCGTTGTTCACAATGACAATGCGAGACGCCTCACAAACACTCCTCCAAGCAGATGTTCATAGAAAAGCGCCTGGATAATTTAAAAATCATTTTTAGACGAACAATGTCCAGTCTGATCACCCAACTGAGAAACAGCATTAATTCACTCATATAAAGCATCCTAAGCAGGGAGGCAATAAAATCTAAATTGTGAAGATGGGATAATGAGGTGTCTGTTCCATAAATGACAATCTCTATTTTTGCAATTATAAAGTGTCAGCTGCAGAATTGGTTTTGTTAAACTAAATGGCAGTTTCAACAGCATTTATTTTATATAGTAAACGCTCAATTCGTCTTATCAATTGCTTTTCTTGCGCTGGAATGGTTGCGAGATACAAGAACTCCACCATCACCGCATACGCCAGGAGGGCCCTTACCCACTGCTCATTGTGGACCGATACTCAACGTGAAATGGAACGGGCCTCCTAGGTATTATTAATAATGGTCATCCCAACAGGAGCATCCAGGCTGCCCACAGAAGGACGATGTAGAAGTGGTACAACCAAGAGCAGAGACAAGATACACCTGAGATGATCACCCTCTTCTACAAAGGGAATTACCACCTATGATATAAGGAGGATGAACGGGCCCTGAAAAATATCATTAGGGACAACTTCGCCCCCACCAACAGCAGCAAGAAGATCCAACTGGTTATCTTCTACAGGAGCAAGAAGATGTGCAGTCTAGTGATGAAGAAAAACCCTGCCCTCCCCAAGATCCCCTGAAGAGGACGAATGTCATGTACCGATACACATGCCCTTTCCGAGGATGCCCGAGAACTTACATCGGCATGACATCCATGCGCCTCTCCAAGCCGGATCTCCTGCCATGCCCAAGAAGGAACCATCTTTAATCACTGTAAGATTGCCCACAACCAGAGGATCCACCGCAGCGACATTGTCACACAGTTCGGAAATTATTGACAGTTATTATCGTCTTTGCATCCTGGGGCGTTCCACATTGGGGAAGGAAAAATGAGCCTTAATGTGACCCAGGAGACCTTCCTTCTCCTACAGCCATCAGGAAAGCTGAGAAAACCAGGCAAGACCCACATCCCAACCTAAGTCAAGATTGAGGATGACCTCCAGAGCACCAAGGGTGACCGCCTAGCGAGATCTCACCCGAGGACGACCTGCAAGACTGTCCTTGCACCACTTATGACCCAAAGACGCCCCAACATTGAGGACGACTTTAACCCTTGCTCAGAGGACGCCCTTCTCACCTGAGGAAGGCAGAGGTGCCACCCTTCACCTTGAGAACGATTGGTTAATCTGCCTTCCTCAAGACGTTTCACCATAGTATGGAGTTCTGGGTTGCATCCTGCCTCCTTAGGAGTCCATCACTTTTCTCACTATGTGCGCTGTTTCTAGTAGCACACTTTTCTGCATGAGTTCTGGAGTGTTACTAGCAACTAGTTTTTCCAGATTCCTTTTCAGGATCTTGAATCGTGCCCAGTGTTCCTATGATTATGGGTACAATTTCACTGGCATATTCCATATCCTTATTTTGATTTTCAGGTCTTGATACTTATCAATTATTATTATTATTATTATTATTATTATTATTATTATTATTATTATTATTATTATTATTATTATTATTATTATTATTATAACTACAGAATCTGAGGAAGAGGTGGTAGAAATGTCTAAAAGGTGAAGGAGGACTGAAAACCAGCATAAAGAAAACAGCTTATGTTGAGTGGGAAGGGAGCAAAGGAAAAAGTACTATCAATGTGGCTGCCATGGGAAAGGCAGAGGGATGAATATTCTGTACTATACAAAATATAAGAGATGGTGTCACCAGATGTGTGTTCAGATTACAAAATATACTGTACATGGAGTACAGTACAAGATTTTCTTTGCCTGAAAGTGAGAACCCTGTTGTGATAAACAGGCATGTCTTTCCAAAGCAGCAAGGCATTTTGTTACCTGGGGACATGGACTGTGAAGCAGGAGTTGAAAAGGCAGAAAGAAAGAAGGTAGCTGCAGCAGCATGGATGAAATGGATATAGACAGCTCAATTACTAGTAAATAAAAATGTCCCACTAGTAAAGAGAGCAAATACAATGAGTACATAAGGCCTGTACTATGCTATGCAACAGAAACATCAGCAATGACAAGGAAAATGGAGACTTTGAAAATCTGAAATACAGAATGTTAAGATTCAGGGCCAGAGTACAGTAGGAAGATCATTTACAAACGAGGAACTGGGAAATGTGGTATCAGGAGACTGGAAAAAAGACTTAGATCTCAAAGATTGAGATGGTTTGGACATATCATGAGAAGAGATGATGAAAAATTGGTCAGAATAGCATAAATATGTAAGAAACAAGATGAAGAGCCACTGGATGATCCAGCAAAGCATGAAGAAAATGGATAGAACACAAATGAGACCTAATGGGAGTTTAGGCAGAAAGAGCATATCTCATTTAAGATTGTGAATCGGTGACATATTTAAACCACTGTAATGTACTTTATAATGATAAAAATAAGTGATTAAATCATTACCTCATGTCGTGATTCAATTACAATATCCTAAAAATTATATTGCTAATATCCCTAAAAAACCTTAACTATCAATAGCTACTTGTTTTTTTATTTACATATAAGTATAAGGACATTTTTACAACTAAATTTTGCATAAAGCTGAAGACAGGAATCAGAAATTTATGGTATAAGAATATTTTTCAATGGCATAGTCATGTTAATAATGTAAAAGCAAGTCCCAAAGGAATGCAAGGTAAATGATTTTAAGAGAACCTGGAACTATCATCCCATAAATTTCAGGAGCCAATTGTAACATTGCATGCACAAAAAACTATGCAGAAAAACAAAGAATGATTACCTTTTAAGTCTAACACAAGACACAAGAAAATGTTAATTACCATTTTCAAGCTAACATTTATATGCCAATAGAAAGAAAACCAACTGCCTCTTAAAGAATTAACAGGAAAGCAGTGCCTTTTAACATAAAATAAACCTTACAAAACTTTCACTGGGAATTAAATTTTATTGTTACTAATCAATTATGGGTTCAAGTGGTCACTTTCTGCCAAATATCCAGATGTAAAAATAAAATTCAAAATAAAAAATTACTCTCTTTTTGCTCACTCAAAAGATTATAATCACTGAACAGTCTCTTCCTTTGTAGCCATATCTGCATACAATTTAGTACAGCTAGAATAACTCCCTTCTTTCAACAGCTTAGTTTTTCACAGTTTTAAGAATATTTTGCCTTAATAAGTTAAAAATAGTTGCAATAATGTGTATTGAGAAAGACATATCCCTTTGTATTTTTTAACATACAGGATGATGGAAACATTTCAATTATAATTTACTAGTGCTATTAAAATGACAAATTTTTAATTCATTTGTATTTTATATACCTAACAAACCCAAGGTCTTAACATTAGGATACGATAAATCTTCTGGCGCCAGCTGGAAACCAGTTAAAAACAATAAAAAATTGTATATGCAATGAAGCTGCGGCATCTGGTATTCGATACATAGAAGAGGTGGAAGCAGGTCAGAGACCTAGCTAGAACCTCATGACGTATCCAGTCTTTCTTCAACCGCCTTGGAGAGTAGACATTTGCTTTTGGTCTCCTCCCCCCAAGCCAGTTTTTGTCTTAAGCCTGTGATTCCTTTCTCTGGTTGTGTTGTGTTTTTGGGTGTCTGTGTGTATCGTGGTTTTATCATGGATTCCTCTAACCAGCCTAAGTAGTCCGTGAGCATCATTTTGCATGGTGTCCTGGTGTTCCAGGGTTCCCATGTTGAGTTTTCTGGCTTCCTCTGAGACAGACCACCATACAACTTGCAGTAGGTGTTTCGTTCTAATTTTTATAATATCACTCAATCCGTGCCCAGAATGTCATTCCTGGCCTGTTGAGCTGTGGAAGAAGTTCTCCAAGAAGAAGGAGCCCAAAAGGAAGTCGGAGCTTCCATCTTGGGAAGGATTTCCTCCTCCTCAAGTGGACGCTTCTCCTTCCCCTTCATCCAGACCTATTCCAACTGCTTCGTCATCCATTGATGTGAACAAACGGACTTGGTGTCACGCCAACTTCACTACGCTAAAAGTTGAATCGCGCCCAGTGGGCGATTGACAACTCGGTGGAGCTCATGGCCAGGTACATTCTGGGATAAAGGAAAGAGTGGCCGACAAGTTCTAGGTATGGAGTGGTCTCTGCATCAGGACATAGCAGACAGGCTATTCCATCTATGGGAAGACCCATGTTAGACCTCTTTTTGCTACAAGGTTCAACAGAAAGAGAGGTCTATTGTTTGGTGGTCCTAGATCCATTCGGCTGTGGTATGGAGGATGCCCTTCAAGATCCTTGGGACAACCTGGAAGTTTATGCCTTCCCTCCATTCTGCCTGATCCGTCATGTCCTGAATAGAATGATGGGTTCCAAGAATTTCAAGATGACCTTTTGTAGCTCCTTTGTGGCCCCAAGCAAGTTATTCCCGGATCTGCTGTCTCAGCAGTATGAAGAGAGATTCCCCCTTGGCATAATCTTCTCTGCCAACCTCATGTAGAGAGGTACCAAACAATCGGTATGGTCCCTATCTCTTCACGACTGGAGATTATCCAATATCTCTCACGAGCAAGAGGTTTTTCTTGCAGAGCAGCAACTTAGATGTCCGACTACCTCTCAGAACAGAGAAAAGTCTTTCTGTTTCTGCTATCAAGGGCTACAGGGCTGCCTTAGGATTAGTTCCGTCTGAAAGATGTGGACATCACTTCACCCTAGGAAATCTCTGTTGTTCAAGAGCTTTGAGCAGTCTTGTTCACCTGAGGAACTCAAGCCTCCTACGTGGGAACTAACTCTGGTGCCGGGTAGTCTCACTCAAGCTCCATTTGTCCTGGAATTCGTGGCTAAGACTCAAAATCCCTCGGTTCAAGATGGCAGATTTGCCTCATTTTCCATTCCTTCCCTTACGGATTTTGTTAACAACGATCCTCAGGAGTTACTGCTTTGCCCCGTCACAGCACTGCATTGCTATCTAAAAAGGGCTCATCCCTAAGACCTAGGTGTCGTATACTTTTTGTTAGCACTGGCCGAGCCAAGAAAGAAGCGTCCAAGAATACTATTTCATTTTGGCTACATGAAGTAATTAGGCAAGTCTACTCCTCATCGTCAAGTTCTGTTACCAATACTGTTCATGCAAAAGCACATGACATCAGAGGAATAAGTTCCTCTCTGACATTTAAAGAGAACTTGTCTGTTCATAGGATTTTGAATGCTGGTTCTTGGCTTTGTCAGACCATGTTCACTCCCTTCTACCTGAAGGACACTGCCCACAGATCCTTGGACACTTTTTCCTTGGGTCCAGTGGTGGCTGCTCAACAAATTGTGTAGCTCATCCAGCGCCCCTGGCGGGACAGTTTGTATCTTGCCTAAGATGATAGTGTGGAAGAGAGAATGGATGAGATGACTGGTCTCTTTTCTTTCCCTTTTTCCTTTCTTCTCTACCTACAGGTGGTTTTGAAGAATACAGTAGACACATCATACACTGGAACTGGCTTGATGCAGGGGAGTGTTGCAGCCATGCTGTTACAGCATTTATATGTTCCATACAACATACAAATATGCTTCTCAGTAGCCTTTACTTCTCTCTCCAGCAAGGGGAGTGAGGAGTGGCAACAAAACCATCACATGTGGCTGACATCATTTGTTGTTTGAAAAGATATAGTTCTCTTAGACTTCCATATATGCAATGAATCTAACACATTACAGTATTTTAACCCAGTGGACTGGGTGTTAGATACCCACATATCTAACAACTCAAAGGCTTAGGTTCTCTTCCTTAGAACCTTAATTTCTAGGAAGAGTGATCAGGTGTGCTGAACCTCCAGTCAGTTCAGGATTTTCATACCTCCCTCCAAGTGTGAGTCTATCCTAATGTTAAGACTGAAGGTTTGTTCCACTTACGAACAAATGACAAATTTTTAATTAATTTTTTTTTCATAGCTAAAAAACCTGAGGTCTTAACATTGACTGCCCACCTCTAGCCACCCATCTTATGTCTTATCCTGGGCTGGAAGAAATAAATACCTGAAATGACTAAATTCAAAGGTGGTTTCATACTAGACCTCTTCTCATCAGAATCTGCTCACTTGAATCATCTTAGCAGAAATAGGCTGGCTACAACTGGTTGGCTTTCCTGTCAAGCTTGTTAGGAAACACCAATGTACTGTACAGCTTAACATCCATACATCTCAGCATCCACATGTTTTGGAGTATGGTTATATACTGATATGAATTATTATTTTTATTCATCTCATAAGAACTTCGTGGAGTATAATGACATACTGATATGAATTATTCTTTTTATTCATCTTTTTTGAACTTTACGATTATGCACTTATATTAAAAGCCAAATTCAACCCCGTGCTACTGGGACTGCGCTTTATAGTGCCTGACTCCTTCCTGACCCACATTTGGCTCCATGTTAAACTCCAATACCCATTTACACCTGGGTCAGTTTGGCAGGCCAAAAGTGGGAATTGAGCAATCTTATATAAGATCTTACAATTTATTTTCAATTTTACACTAATGTAAGTTGTTCCACACATATACTGTACAGTGTAGGGCTGTTTTGTATGGTGAAATCATGTCAATAAATCTGGTATCAGACACAAACACTGAACTTTGCTGTGATCTACTTTTCCCTTCATGAGAAAATGGCAACATGCATCATTCAGAAGACATACATTATCTATTTTAAAGACTTAAAGTACTGAATGAAGTGTGGGCATTCAGGGGTCGCCATTTTTTCTCAGCCTTGAAATCATGACCCACCTGCATAAGGCAACAGTAAACTTTCTATCTGGCAAATTTTTAATACTGCTTGAAAAACTGAAGTGACAAGAAATTAAAGGAGCTAATCATATATTACTTTCTTAATAACAGGTAAGTGTCAGCTGAAATTTAAATAGGAGCATGGAGTTAGCCACAATAGCACTGAAAACGACTGCATACAAAAATTGCCAATGCACAAATTTTGTTCATTTATATAAAGAGCAAAATAACATCTTTGGAGTGGCAAACTAGTGAGAGTATGGGACACCATAATATGGCTGAGGTTCATGGTTTATCCTTTTTTTTCTAAATATTTTTTAAAGTGGGAGAACAATTTAATATAAGTGAAAGATTAATACACTCAATACGTATAAAACCTTTCATATCTACAAAAAGAAGAGAAAACAAAGTTTTAAAAAATTTACAAAGAAATTTTCTAAAAAAAATAACCTACAGCTATAAGAAACATATAATTCTATTAAAACTAAGGAGTATATTACATTACTGGAAAATAAAATTGTTGCATTGAATTTTCTCCAGGAAAATTTCAAACTTACGTTATTTACGAATAAATGTTACCATAACTAAAGGTCAAAATAAAGCCTTTACCTTAGGAGCTACCTGCTGGATTTTGATGCTTAGGTACAATCTTCTAGCCATCCTGGGGACTTTTGTTGCTAGTTTTTGTTGGCCACTTATACTTTTAAATTTTAATTTCCCAGGGCAAGAAATAACCTAATACAGCACAAAGCAGTCTTTAAAATTCATATAGATTAAACTACTCTATGTAAATAACAGTGACCAATTAAAAAACTCAACACAGTAAAGCTCATTTTCAAGACTAGCTGTCATTTTTGGTTAATTTCAAAACCATGCTAAAAAATCTACAGAAGTAGCAATGGAAAAAATTCCTGCCTTAGATGATAGCAACCCTGTATAATATGAAACTTAAAAGTTACTACCATCAATTAGATTATTACTAGAGACATATTATCATAGCTGGCTGAATATAAAATTAGTCTGACAATGTAGAGTCACTACCTATGTCTCCTTTCAACAGCACCATCAACGAGTTTTGAATCTTCTCCAAGGATACTGCACAGTTCCTAAAGAAAAAAAATTAAAAGAAAGCCAATTTAAGACAATTATAGTAATCAAATCAATTACTATTAACATTGTTATATAATTCAACAGACCACAGACTTAAAATTCTTAACTTTCATAGGGCTAGTCTGAATAGTTTGTTTCCAACTTTAAAATTTACATTTTATTCACTATGTTTAATACTGTAAGTCGACAAACTGACAAAATTTACTTTATTGGTTAATTTAAAAAGTTTCATATCTGATGTTGGTTGAGATTTGGAAAATCACATGAAATATGTTTAACTGTTAAACTTGACCTGCATTCTCTGAAGTCTATTTCAAACATCAGTATTTTTATAAAAAGCAAACAAGCCATTTTTAACCTTGTGACAATTACAGAATACTGTATATCTCATTACTTGGTTAAAGATAAATTTAACTTATCCATGTTACTGGTCAAAGATAATTCTAGAAAAACAATACAATTATTAATCTTATAAAAGTCACAGTACTGTATTATCACCCAGTCTCCAAAAGGCAATAATGTTTTCAATCTTCTTCTGTGATGTGTATTTAGACAAATGGAGGAAGCTTAATGAGAATAATAAGTCACAGTATTACCCTCCACCAAATTTACAAGTTGAAAAAATCAGACACCAACAGATTATCAAAAAGAAAAAGCACAAAGAAAATTAATGTCTATGGCTATATCTATAATTTCTACCTTTTAGCATAACCAGCTAAATAACAAACTATAACAAGTGATGTGGTGACCTCCTTTATGAGAGGGGACTTCTCATTCCTTATAAACCGTAGCAGGTATTCCACTAATATTTCTCCATTCTAAAACATCCACTTTCCCTGTCCTGCCTTATAAAGCAAGTATAAAATATTATGGTTTAGATACTGCAAAGGCACATTCACTGCTATGTGGAAGTTCCTAAATTACCTTGATAGCTTCAGGATGAAATTAATTCTAAAACCTGGTAAGTAATCTAAAGCCATTTGCAATAAACCACCTACTGAGAACTGAATACAAATTCAATACATACCGTGGCTTTCATAACGAGTAAAAATAAAAGCAACATAATGCCACAAAACAGCATTCTGCATACAAACTTCAAGCATAGTTGTAGTTTATACAAGCATGCTAGAGTAAAATATATATACAACTAAATATCACAGCTAAGTAATAAAATGGCACTGTAAAACTAGAGCAGCAGTAAAATCATGAGACACTAAAATATACTAATCTGAGATAACTAAACTAACATTGCCACAAGCTCCTGAGATGAAGCAAAACAGTGATGAGGATCACCAATCTCAAGTTAAAAATATAGTGAGGAAATTACTTTTGATCACCTTAAAAAATGGCTATCAAGGACTAACAAATTCATAACATCTGATCACTGTGTAACCAAAATTCATTTTCACTATTAATACATCTATGTTTACATTTCCCCTCTAGAATGATTCGTCTAGTGAGTTTTCTCAATTCTACTATCTCACTTATCTCCAACTATTTCAGCCCCAAGTCCCATCTAGTCTATGCCCATTTTTTATGAATTTCTGGGCTTTATATCTACACTACTACTTCTCTGACCGACTGCTCCTCTTCTCTCCCCTTCTATCAACAATGTAATCTGAATAAAATTTCACACCTTCAATCTATCCATCTTGGTAGGGATGTCTGACAGGAGAGACTCCAAGTGCTTCTTTTCCTCTTTCAGAGTCAAACGTTTGTCAGTATCTAAGCGATCGAACTTCCAGCCCCCTTCACCATCAAACTGTAGTATATGAGTGTGGAATTTCCTGTGATGCAAAAATCTTTATAAATTAAATGAGTTCTTCCATCATAATGTGGAATTTATTAAGAGGAAAACATTTAAAACATTACCACTTATGGTCAAAAACTAAACACTCTATGGTACAGTAATTATTCTTTTTCAGGTTACCAAAACCTATGAATATAACCACAAATTTACCAAACACAATTCCCAACTAAAATTTCCAGCAGAACTAACCATAATGTTGGACGGTGTGTGATGGTAAGCAGTGTGATTCCATGATCTTTAGCCGCTTGATACATCTGTCCTTCTACGTCAATGCTGACGGCACTTGTACACTCATCAAGAAGTGCATATCGAGGCCTAATTAACAGTGATGTAAAAATTATAAATTGATAAACTGAAACACAAGCGATAATAAATGTTCAATAAAAAATATATATATGACCGTGTTGAAAACAAAACTATTTAAGCTAACATGTGAAAGAATAAATTAATCAAATTTTTCCTTACATTCCCTAAATTTAAACCCTTGACAGTCTTCTTACAGAAGTATGCTGATTGGTCTTAACACTAGTATAACCAAAATCCATCACTTGACTTATAAGTTTCTAATCCATTTTACAATGGACAAAGAGTGCCCCAAGGCATACTAAAACCCATGATTCTTTTGTGCTTTCTCATCGCATAGCACTGCACTACCTACAGCACAAACAAATAATTACTACATACATACAAACAGGAACTACTGTATCTTTTGGGAAACAGCTCTCCAAAACGTCTTTGCTTTCTACAGTACTTATTATTTAAAAAATTTACACATGTAACCATCCCTTTGTTGTATGTAGTGCACAGACCTATGGTAAACTGTGGCTTGCATTTGTGCTTCAAGTAAATTATTTTAAAACATGCAGAGCATTTTTTATAGCTCTCCAACATTTTTTTGCCTTCTTCAGTGGCAAGAGCAAGTCACTGAAACAGCACTTTTTTTTCAAATAAAAATGCTCTGCATGTTTTAAAATGCATTTCATGCACAAATGTAAGCCACAGTTTCCCATAGGTCTGGGTACTACATACAATAAAGGGATGATTACATGTACTTTTTTTAAATAATAAATACTGACTAAAAACAATGAAAACAAAAGACTGACCCTGAAAGAAATAAACAAGACTTTATGTTTCCTTATACAGTATATCTAAAATACTAACCAATCGTTATGTAGAGAACAGAGAGAGCATTGCTGGTTATAACTGCCACAAACTGACTTAAGACTAGTATTCTAAGAAAATAAAATAAAATTAATATTTCACTTGTGAAAAGAAAC
>NC_089792.1:17166920-17184420 GCF_040412425.1 Macrobrachium rosenbergii | reverse complement strand
TTCATGAATAAATGCACTTTTGTGATAAAACTATTAAAATACCCAGGTATAAGAATTTTTACAAAGTTTTTCTTGTGTTTAAACTATCAAAATGGGCAGTTCTAAGTGTTTTAGAGTGTTTTAAGTATTCATGGATTTTAGCTATTCGACGAAGTAACAGATGCATCTCCCGTGAATATGGGGTTCACTATATATATATATATATATATATATATATATATATATATATATATATATATATATATATATATATATATATATATATATAATGCAGTCTCTGGTTAACAACAGGGGTTCCGTTTCTGGCCAAGTGCCGCTAATTTTAAAAATTGCCGGTAACTAAAAATCTGCAATAATAGCACTAATAACCCACCTAATGGTGCCATGTATATATCAGTACTATACTTTTTATATATATACTGCTATATATATATATATATATATATATATATATATATATATATATATATATATATATATATATATATATATATATATATATATATATATATATATATATATATATATATATATATATATATATATATATATATATATATATATATATATATATATATATATATATATATATATATATATATATATATATATATATATATATATATATATATATATATATACACACACATATATATATATATATATATATATATATATATATATATATATATATATATATATATATACATATATATATATATAATATATATATATATATATATATATATATATATATATATATATATATATATATATACAGGCAGTCCCCAGTTATCGAGAGTGGGTTCCGTTTCTGAGGTGTGATATAACCAAAAATCGCCACTAACCAAAAATCGGCTATTTTTGGCGCTTTTTCAGCGATTTGCGGGGGTTATTGGCGCTGAAAAGCGCCAATTTTCAGTTATCGGCTCCTCTGTTAGGTATGTATCGGTGCCGCTAAGCGGAAATCGGCAATTTTAGGCACCGAAAACTGCTGATTTTCGTCTCTAGACAAGCCCCATAAAACCAGATCGCTGGTAACCGAGCCCGCCATTAACCGGGGACTACCTGTATATATATGTTGTATATATTATATTATATTATATTATATGGACTGAGAACTTTTATGTTCTCACACCTCCTCAGGATCAACTGAGACAAACATGGCACATTTCTCTTCTCAACATATTATCAGGCCATTTTTGTGTAATCCAGATTAATCCAGATTTACCACTCACCTATTTGCATCCCCTTTAGTCTCACAGCATGTGAATGACACTGACTTTAAGGTACTACCAAAGGGCAAACAAAAAACTAACCCAAACTAATCAGGTAGTCCATACACTATTACATAACCCTCAATCCCATCATCTGTAGCCCAGTCAATTTTGGAAGAGTTACTGCACAGTCACATTAACTAAAATTTCTGTTTCTTTACTAAAATTCAGTCAAATGTCTAATTCTAATATTTTTCAAGAATAGAAATTCTTTTCTTATTCACTCTAGAACATACATATTTCTTATGTTATTTCCCTTTCCCATTTGTTTTATAGAACGTCAGTTACAGTAATAGTGTTGTCTATATGCGTAACTTGATAAAAGTAAAACAAAACAGTACAGTACCTCCAACTTATATACTTTTCTTGGAATGTTGAAGAGACTGTATGTCTTAATTAGAGCCTAACATCAGTTAATGAATAAGAAATGTAAAGGTCTTACTTGTGATAGAAAAGTCTGGCAATGCCCATACGTTGCTTTTCACCTCCGGAGAGAACATCTTTCCAGTCTTGCACAGAGTCCCAGCCTCCTTCACGAGGCACTAGGTGTTGAGATTTACAATTCCCAATATTTTTCCAAATCTGCATCGCTCATACCATTCTTTTCATATCCTCATAAGTATCGGGGGTAAGTTACTTGATCCCAAGGTTCCTGAAGACATGTATGGCCTGCAGGAAATAGATTCTTCAATGCAAATCATATATTAATAGTTTTAATATGCACAGGATGCTTACATTGGCCATACAGCTCATTTTAGATACAAAAAAATTATAATTATGTTATGGCTGTTATTTCTGCAGCTGCAGAATTTTTTAAGTAGCATTATACCAGTGGTTGTATATATTAATACTATGATAAACAACTTTACCTTTGTGGAATATAAAACATATCAGAAACAACAGGCTTCTGTAGACGTCCACCATAGACAGGCCATAAGCCACTCAAAATACGGAACAATGAACTTTTCCCACACCCATTTGGACCTGTAAAGTAGATTTGAACTCAAAAACCCTAACATCACATTACTGTACCAACCTGTAAAACACACTACAGAAATTGAGCACTTCACTTATGGCATATCTCTTCCACTTTGCATATGTGACTTCAGTCATTATGACCATTACTAAGTGCTTTCACTAGACTGGAGGTCTGTATCGAAATCCCCACATATACACAAAGATTCTAGATTAACGAGTTAAAGAGTCAGAGACAAAATTCACAGTAATGCTCTTCTCACAAATGAAAATAGTGAATACATAAATAAATGGTGGAAGATTCTGATACTGCTATTTACAGGGGAAATGTACAATTTAGTGTCAACCTCTCGACTTCAGACCCATTTCCAGATTCCATCCGCTCGTTCCTCCAAGACAGAATACATGCCACACACCAAGACATCTATGTGATGGGAAGAAAATTAAGTGAGTCAGCCACATTGCTTCACCTCCTGTGCCAGGATGATAGTATGTATAGATATCTTTCCTTTTGTGTGCTATCAGGTGCTACTGAACACAATGAGTACCACTCCATAAATCTGTACAACAAATTAAAAAGACTCCTTAGGAATAGTGTATGGAATAATCTTGGCTTACCTAATACATGTAATGTGCTGAACCTCTCTAATCATCCCCTCACCGCAGAAGAACAGAAGGTATTAAATCTTGGTGTATCACTTGCTCTAAAACGAGGTCCCGAGAGTAATCTTAACTTCTTGGTTGTGTTTGATAAAAACTTTGCAAGAAACAACTATGATAAAAAAGATGTGTCTCAAAGGTATTTTGCTAAATGTCCTGGAGAAAAATAAAAATTCGCTCCCAAAAAGGTTCCAAAAAGTGTTAATAAGGTTATGAGGAAGGGAGGATATCATCAACACAAAATCTGATAAAGATGGGAAGATAGTTCTTTTAGATAAGGAGATGTACATTAATAAAGCTCAAGAACTTTTAAATGATGAAACCTATGAAAAATTAACAAACGATCCCACAACAAATATTGCTGCCAAATTTAATAATCAGTCAGAACCATAGGGGGTAATAAGAAGGATACAGACTTCCTAGAATCATTCAAGATAATCAACTGCTCTCTCCCCTCTTGTTATGGCCTCCCAAAAACACAAAGATAGGACTCCTCTATGCCCCATAATATCCAGCAGGGACTCTTTCATGTGTAAATTATCAAAATGGCTTACGGACCTGTTATCACCTTTCTTAGGAACCTTCTCATCCTCCCACATAAAACATGCAGAGGATTTTATAAAAGATTTAACAGCTTAAACATCCCCTTGAATAACATCAATATGCTTCAGAGAGTTCAGGGATTTTCGTAAATATTAGGGATAAAGGCTATACCATATATTGGTTTCCAAAAGTAGCTGCCCATACAAAAGAAACATGCTGGAATCTGCTGTTATCAATCAAACCAACAATATGAACTTGTCAGGAGGACATTGGAAATCGGATGTCACAGACAAGTTAATCCTCAGGTCTTTTCTTGGCCGTTGACTGGAGTTGTTGGAAAAAATAATATATATATATATATATATATATATATATATATATATATATATATATATATAATATATATATATATATATATATAATATATATATATATATATATATATATATATATATATATATATATACAGTAAACCCCAGTATTCGCGCGTTCTCATGGTTCGCGGACTCACGCATTCATGCTGGTTTCTCTGTGGAACATATCTAGCCATTTTTCATGAAAATTTAGCCATTCGTGGTATTTTCACTGAGAAATATTCACTAATTACTGTATTTTCATATAATTTTCATGAATAAATGCACTTTTTGTGATATAACTATTAAAATACTCAGGTATAAGCATTTTTACAGGGTTTTTCTTGGTTTAAGCTATCAAAATGGGCAGTTCTAAGTGTTTTTAGAGGGGTTTTAAGCATTTGCAGATTTGACCTATTCGCTGGGGTGTGGGGACGATCCCCGCATGAAAACGGGGTTCACTGTGTGTATATATATATATATATATATATATATATATATATATATATATATATATATATATATATATATATATATATATATATATATATATATATATATATATATATATATATAATATATATATATATATATATATATATATATATATATATATATATATATATATATATATATATATATATATATATATATATATATGCTCAAAAAATCACAGTAGATGCACATGACTTCAGTGTATGTTTAATCCTCACAGGAAAATGACAGGCAGAAATTCAGTACCAAGCCCTTTCACGTTTATTAACGATCACCTGGACACAAAATGAGACACAGATACAAAGAAGGTTGCAAAGTAAACAAAAAGAACAAGAATACCAGATGGTCAGCTGTCAAAGGGTAATAAACAGAAAGATAATCCAGGATAATCTAGGAACAAGCTGTCACAAACTGGAACCGTAGACCAAACAGATAAGGAAGTTTACTCTTACAAAATCCAAAAACATGTATAACCTTGAATACCAGATGGTTAATTGCCAGGGGATAAAAAACAAAAGGTTAATCCACGGCAAATCCGGGATCACGCGGTCACAAACTAAATCCATATATATACTTAACCATAAGAGAAACGGAATCTTACCCATTCACATTGCAGAAACATGTATAAAAATGAATATTAAATTTGCATATATTTATCAACAACTTTTTTCATTATGAAGGCATCAAGTTTAAACAAACCAAAATTTAAATTTAGAACACTTTCATTATTTGACTTGATAAAACAAGATTCGATGATATTCCCTTTAACTGTGTCATTGCACGGGACTAAAGATCTTGCTTTACTCCAGTTAACCCTTAAACGCCGACTGGATGTATCGTAAGTCGACTAAAATTATCTGTCGGGTGACGAGTGGATGTAACGCACGTCGACTACAAAAAATTTCAACCTTCCGTCAACTTTGACTCGACCAAAAATGGTCGAAAAACGCAATTGTTAAGCTAAAACTCTTACATTCTAGTAATATTCAATCATTTACCTTCATTTTGCAACAAATTGGAAGTCTCTAGCACAATAATTCAATTTATGGCGAATTTTTGAAAAAAACTTTTCCCTTACGTCGATGCGGTAACTCGGCCGAAAATTTCAGGAATTCTTTTTCGTCATTTTGTCGTAATTTTTGCACCGTTTTATATTAGTCGTTACATAAATTTTTATATATGAAAATGTGTGCAATTTCATGTAGAATACAACAAAAAGCAACCCATGGTTGTAGCTTTTATCAGTTTGGAAATATTTTCATATAAATCACGATTAGTGCCAAAATTTCAACCTTCGGTCAACTTTGATTCGACCGAAATGGTAAAAAAACACAATTATAAGCTAAAACTCTTACATTCTAGTAATATTCAATCATTTATCTTCATTTTGCAACAAATTGGAAGTCCCTAGCACAATATTTCGATTTATGGTGAATTTTATAAAAAACTTTTTCCTTACGTCCATGCTGTAACTCGCCGAAAAATCTCAGAAATTCTTTCGTCACTTTGTCGTAATGTTTGCATCGTTTTATATTAGTCGTTACATAAAGTTTTATATGTGAAAATGTGCGCAATTTCATGTAGAATACAACAAAGAATAACTCATGGTTGTAGCTTTTATCAGTTTGGAAATATTTTCATATAAATCACGATGTGCCAGAATTACAACCTTTGGTCAACTTTGACTTGACCGAAATGGTCGAAAAACACAATTTTAAGCTAAAACTCTTACATTCTAGTAATATTCAATCATTTACCTTCATTTTGCAACAAATTGGAAGTCTCTAGCACAATATTTCGATACATGGTGAATTTTTTTAAAAACTTTTTCCTTACGTCCATGCGGTAACTCGGCCGAAAATCTCAGAAATTCTTTCGTCACTTTGTTGTAATGTTTGCACCATTTTTCTAATAGCCGTTACATAAAGTTTTATATATGAAAATGTGCACAATTTCATGTAGAATACAACAAAAAATAATTCATGGTTATAGCTTTTATCAGTTTTGAAATATTTTCATATAAATCACAATAAATAGAAAAAATTCGACCTTTGGTCAACTTTAACTCGACCGAAATGGTCAAAAACTGCAATTGTAAGCTAAAACACTTACAGTCTAGTAATATTCAATCAATTACCTTTATTTTGCAACAAACAGGAAGTCTCTAGCACAATATTTTGATTTATGGTGAATTTTTGAAAAAAAACTTTTTTTTACGTCCGTGTGTTACGAATTCATGCATCATTTTGCGATAATACTTTCTCTGTGTTGCTTTGATCATTTTACAATTTGTTATATACCAAAATCATCACAATTTAGTGTACAATACAAAGAAAAAAAATAACTCATTAGCTTTAACCGTTTTGCTCACAGCGCGATTTGTATACAATTATATATGACATTTTTTTTTGCGCTGTCATATATTTCAATATTTATACGTGATAATGATATTTTTTCATTTCTGATGGTTGCATACTAAATTTCAAGCAATGACAAAAAAGGCCCCAAAAATGAACTCTTAATCTTAAAAACTAAGCGTGCTGTGATTTTTTGAAAAAAACTTTTTTTCTGCTTCAGCGCTAACTCCCGAACACCGCCGGCATACAGCAGACACTTTTGTAAATAGAGGCTCGGCGTTTAAGAATTAATAGGATGATCTAAATCTCTCATATGTACAAATCATGCATTCGATATTTGGCCATTTCTCACAGAATATTGGTGTTGTTTGATTCGTTGTAAAAGTGATTTTCCAGTTTGTCCATAATATATTTTATCACACTTTTAAAAGGAATTTCATAGATGCAGCCAGAAACATATTTACGAGAATTTTTTATTACTAAACTCTTGACATTAAAATTACTGAAAACAACATTTATGTTGGAAAGCTTTAAAATTCTAGGAATTTGTAAAAACCTTTCATCATGTGGTAATTTGAGAATATTATGCTTGCTGAATTCAATTTTGTTAGAAGTTAAATAAAATGTGTTCCTGGCTCTTTTCCATGCTACATCTACAAAGGTCCTTGGGTATTTAAGTTTCAAAGCAATATCATAAATTTAATAGTTTTGATCTCAGCATCAATGAACTGCGGGCTACATACACGTAAAGCCCTTAAGAACATTCCAGAAAAGACAGAGAGTTTAACATTTTGATGGTGATTGGAATAATAATGAACAAAAGAGGCAATGTTAGTTGATTTTCAAAAGACTGAAAAGGTGAAATTTCTATCATGCCTATGGACAGTTACATCAAGAATATTCAAATTACAATTTCTTTCTTCCTCTACGGTAAATTTTATAGAAGGGACTAAATTATTTAGCTTAACGAGAAATTCCTGGAGATTTTTCGTGAATTGGCCAGATACAGAAAATGTCATCCACATACCTAAACCATATAACTTTTCGGGGCAAAATTCTTGGTAAGAACTTTGTCTCAAAAAATTCCATGTAAATTGCTAAGGACAGGAGATAAGGGGTTACCCATAGCCATGCTCAACGTTTGTACAAAAATTCCCCATTGAAACAAAATTTACTATCTTTGATACATAACCTTAAAAGATTTGTGAGGTTTGCTACAGTTACAGGAATATCATAACTTTCTAATTCTTCCTCTAAAAATTCCAGTAAATCATCTACAGGCACTTTTGTAAATAAAGAGACATCAAAACTGGAATTATGATAAATGACTATGAAAATAAGATAAAATCTTAGACTATGTATTTTACATCCAACTGTGCATGCTACAGTAGTGCTGTAAGATTACTGTATATATAGTGCATCTGTAAATATTAACTGGTCAACTTTAATAAAACTGATAGAAGCCAGATGACAAATCCTTGATTTTAAAAAAGCATACAAAAGATTTCGTTGAGTGCTTGAACCTTTCTTTCATGAATGCTAAGTATACAATAATTGCAATTACAATATAAAATGGTAGATAATAAAAATGACAAAAAAGAAATGTCTGACTTACTACAACATTGTAAACTGTACGTTGATAAATGGTGATACTGTACTAATAAAGATTCACATAAAATTAAATTCTCCCAAATCCATCTGGTGGGTTTCCTTGTTGGATGAAGCTTTCTAATTACAACCTCTCCCCCAACAACCCAAGTACACCATAAAGAAAACTATTCAGGCCAAGGAAACCACCTTTAGGAGCTTGGTGATACAAGAGAAAACAGAAGGTACTCTGTCGTGAGGGAGACTTCATCAATATTATTCACAGGATACTCACACTGGGGTAGGAATGGAATTTCAATTCAGGCCAAAGGCCAAGCACTGGGACCTATGAGGTCATTCAGTGGTGAAAGGGAAACAGAGTTAAAAGGATTTAAATGTGTAACAGGAGAAAAACCTGGCAGTTGCACTAAGAAACAATTGTTAGGAGAGGTTGGACAGTAAGAGGGAAGAAAAATATGAACAGAAGTACAGTACAAAGGAATAGAAGGGGTTGCAAGCTAGGGGCCGAAGAGACCCTGCAAAGAACCCTAAGTAATGCCTACAGTACACTGCATGGGGTGCACTGCTACTACTCCCCCTATGGGGACACACACATTAGGGTTAAGTGTTATGGTAAACTGTACTGTACTGTACACAATGCAGTGGGGTTAAGTACAAATAAATTGTACAGTGTGGTAGAATATGGTACAGAAACTATTAAATTATCCTATATAAACCAGGCTTATGACTAAATCATCTCACATTGCAGATATACTTAATTTTCTTAAAAATCAGACTAGATGTATTCACTTCAAATAATTCAATACTCATTTTAAAATGAAGCCTCACTGCATTAATATTCACTTTAGATTACCAAGCTTCACTGCATTAAAAAAAGCACATACTGTACTGTCCTACACTTTAGTTTTAACATCAGACAATGTAGCACTAGTGATCAATGTTAATACAGTGCAATATTTTAACATTACTTAGGTGCAATTCAAACATTATTAATAACTTCAATCTTTCTCCTACTTGTCAAAACAAATATGACTTTTTATAAGATAATAAAGTTTTATATATACTTACCACATAATTACATAGCCATAGTTTCTACTTTACGCGGCAGCTCAAAGCTCGAAATTCGCGGTAGCGCTCTTTTGTTTTGGGTGTAGGTATACTGCCCCATCCACTTTCTGGGAAGAATAGGTACAACGTAGCTAAAGAGCTCAATTCGTTTATGCTCTATGTCCATGACAGGGGTGGAGGGAGGGCTCTGATCATGTAATTATTTGATAAGTATATATAAAACTTTATTTTATTGTAAAAAAGTCATTTTTATATAAGTAACTTACCAAATAATTACATAGCTGAATCCCACATTGATTGGAGGTGGGATGAATGGACATATACTACCCCAAAAAACACTGATATGGAGAAGAATTTGGAATAGAAAATTAGCTAGCATCTTGAAATGCTTATTGTAACCTTATCTGGTGAGGGAGCAATGGCAGACGGGTACTGCCTCTAGTCGTAGCTCCTCTCGACCTGTAGCGGTGTGGCAGTAGAGCCAAGGGTCGCCTCTACTTGAGGGGGTGCTTTGCAATGTAGGAGGTTAATCGCAGGTTGCCAAAGTTTACAGTCCAAAAGGTTCACATAAATAATATGTGGATATGCCCTTGCCCTGGGCGCAGTACAATAGAACAACAAAGACCAGATAAAATCAATCTACACCACCATGAAAATTTTAACCAAAACCATAAAAATACAGTGGTGACACTCCAGACTCAGTGTTCAGCAGACTTTTCCAAGAAGTACAACTGTCCTTATTCAAGGAGAGTGGGTAGAGGAAAAATAAAGGGCGTTCCTCTTATCCTTCATCCCCCAATACCATGCCAGCTGTGAAGAACGGACCTAAAATACTGCATTTTTCGTACACTGTTTCAATGTCCCGCAAGTAAAACATGGCGACGACTGACTTGCACCTCCAAAATTTTGCTTGCAAATTTGAAAAGAGAGAGACATGTTGCGTTTGAAAGCCAAAGATGTCACCAAGGCTCTTATTTCAAGAGCCTTTACTTTACATAAGGGCAGTAAATCATCTTGAACTCCCAAATGTGCTTCTGAAATCACAGATCTTAAAAAGAATGATAATGCATTCATGGACAAAGGACGGCTGGGGTTTTTCACAGAACACCAAAGATTCGAGGCCGAACCTCTAAGGTTTTTGGTTCTTTCAAGGTATACTCTCAAGGCTCCTACAGGACAGAGGACTTTCTCTTGTTTGGAAGGCTCTTGATTGAAAAGGAGCAGGGGCCAAGGGTTAGTCGGATCCTCATTCTTAGCCAAAAAATCCAAAATCAATGAGTATGCAACATTGCCTTGTGAGAAAACTACCCTTTTATCAATGGCATGAAGCTCACTGGCTCTCTTGGCTGTAGCCAGTGCCATCAAAAATAAGGTATTCTTCTTCAGATTCGAAGTGACAGCATTTAATCCAAAGGTTCAAACGGTCCTGACAGCCATTTAGGACCACGCCCAAGTTCCAAGCAACTCCTGAGGCTTTGCTTGTTTACTAGTATTAAAATGTTTTATTAAATCGCAGATGTCTTGGTTTGAGGACACGTCTACTCCTCTCTACTCCTCTATGTTTAAACACTGAACTCAACATCGCTCTGTAACCCTTGATGGTAGATGTTGTGAGTCCTTTCGTGGTTCTAAGATGTAATAGAAAATCTGTGATTTGGGCTACAGATGTTTGAGAAGAGGAGATATTTTGCTCCCCGCACCACTTCCTAAGAACTGCCCACTTGGCTTGGTAGACTGCAAGAGAAGATTGTCGCCTACACTTAGCAATAGCCTCTGCAGCCTTCCTTGAAAACCCTTTCACTCTGACAAGCTCCCTGACAGTCTGAAGCCTGTCAGAGCGAGAGTGGATAACCCTTGATGGAATCAGAGAAAGTGCAGCAGTTTGAGAAGATTTCTCTTCTGCGGAAGTAGCCTTGGGAAGTCCGTCAAAAGGCCTAGCAGATTGGGGAACCACTCCTTGTGTGGCCAAAAGGGAGCGACTAAGGTCATTGATAAGTTGTTGTGTGCATTGAACTTTTTCAACACCTCCCTCAGCATGCTGAAGGGAGGGAAGGCGTAAAAGTCGAGGTTTGACCAGTCCTGCAGCATTTCATCTGTCAACCATGCTTGCCAATTAAGCTCAGGAGAGCAAATTTGCTCCCTACAAGAACTACATACTGTAATGTAAGTTATATTTTGCAGAAGTTAGTCTAATTTTCAGCCTTTGCTGCAATACCTAATGCTAGACAAACTAGAGTCAGACATAATAGGTCAAAAAAGTCCAATTGGGCAAGTCACAATCAAAGAGATAATCCAGAATTCTAGGTAAGCTAAATAGCTGAGCTACCAAAAGCAAAGAGTACTTCACCAAAGACGATCTCCAACCATCCGGCGAAAACGAATCAAAGCTGCTAATAACTGGTGTTCAGTCATTAGCTTGGCAGAAACGAATTGAGCTCTTTAGCTACATTGTACCTATTCTTCCCTGAAAGTGGGCAGGGCAGTATATCTACACCCAAAACAAAAATGCACTACCACGAATTTCGATTTTTGAGCTGATGCATAAAGTAGAAACTATAGCTATGTAATTATTTGGTAAGTTACCTATATAAAAAGCAATTTACTAAAAGTAGATGTTTTAAAGCATAAAAAGAATAATATATATATATTATTTACTTATATATTCATCACGTTCCATATTTTCGTGATTCAGTTATACATACATACATACATACATACATACATACATACACACATTACATAAATGCACGTGGAAATAATTGTAACCGATAATATAAGATACAAAGCAATAGCTCATTCACTAATATTAAGCATGCTTATTTAAAAAATTACATTTTCAGATTAGTTAAACATAAAAATGTACTGAAAACTAATTTCTTACCAGTAATAAGAAGGTGCATTTGTGGATGGACAGTAATGGTGAGGGACGGAACAACAACATCGCAATTCAGTGTTACAATTGGCACATCTTCCACAATTATGGTTCCATCAACACTCTCAGTAACATGACCTAAATATAGAAGAATACAATTACTGTATCTATGTTCTACATTATCAGTAACCCAAGTAGTAATGTTAACAATAAAATAAATTATAATATTTTTAAAACAAAATTAATTTTCCATAAACAACCCATTACTTTATGATAGCCGTATCTACAATCAGTGGCAATCTCTACACATTCCACAGAGGAAGAAATGTCCCCCTTCCCACCTGTCTGAGTTCACAATCATATTTTTCAAGTCCTCTAAGGAGAAAAATGTAAATTTATTCATTAATATTCATTATTTGGATAATTAACCTATTGTTAAAAATATCTACATCTTTTTACTGGCGGTGCAGTCAGCATTCAAAGTAAAATAAAGAAGATTGTTTTGCTGACCCAGATGACTGTCTCATTCACCTGTCCTCCACTAGGTGTGTTTATATTGCTTTTAGTTCTCATCAGAATTCTTCTTGACAACCCATTAAGTTGTGGGGAGGCTGGGTTGGTCATGCTTTAACAGTAGTGTATCCAAATAATAAACTTAATTGTAAAAATTTGAATTATTTGGGATCAATCCTCTAAAGCATTGTGAGGAAGCAGAGAAATCAAAAATAACACTCTTAAGCACATGAAGTGTACCCTCAAGACACACCCCACACTACTTGGCCTGATACAGTCTTGAAGTGAAGTTCTTTGCTGGGTTTGTGTTATCATCTGTTGCTTCGAAAGACAATCCTCCACATGTGAAATCCATGGTGGCCTAGGATTTTGCTGGAAGTTTTAAAAATGCAGCTGGTATGGTTTTGCCCTAAAAGGCAGAACCCTGGGATGGTCCACTATCAGACTCAAGATATCAAAACCATTAGTGTATTGACTAACCACTGCAGCTTGTCCAGGAATGGTTAGATGAGGGGAAAAAAATGAGAGAAGAAAAAAAGAGAGAAGCATGGGCTTCCAGATTGTTCCAAGGAACACTGAAGGCAACTATTCCCCAAGTTACTTGGTCTGGAAGTACTGAACTACACCTAGGCAGACGACTGCTTCCTTGCAAGATACAATCACCATCTCCCTTAGCATGACTGCGACAAAAGATTAAATGTACCGAGTGAGTCGGCATGAAATTTTATACTACCCTTTGACAAACCTAGGAATCATTGACACATTTTATTCTTAAGAGAAAGATGTCCACTGCCAGACAACACATGGATGGGGATTTGTCTCCCCTGTCACATACATATACCACTTTGGTGGAGTAGCCTGACACTACACTCAGGATTTTGCCAGACATAAGCTGCCTTCATGTTTTAGGATATGAATAAGGCTACTTCCTTCTTATGAGGACCACCTTGCTGATATAGCTAAATCAAAGAGATCATTGACCCAGCCCTCTTTTGAGGTATCTGTAAACAGGAGTAGCTTGAGAGATGGTTGCACTAACAACAACCAGAATGTTTTCTGAATCTTCCCATTGATATCTACCAGAACTCCAGGAGACACACTCACTGGGTAATCTTCAAGATGTCTCAAAGCCAGCCAACCAACTAATGTTTAACTCCATCTGCAGGGGTCTCAGTTCAAAACAATTCTGCAGAACTAACTTCTCCAAGGAACAAACCTCTGAATCCTGTCCATGATCAGACTGACTAATACTACAGTACTGATGTGTAAAGAACCATCCCAGATAAAGCACTTTCTTAGATGGATTTAGGCCTGATTTGTTCCAGGTGAAAACCAGGCCCAGATGCTGGCATAGGCTGAAGAGACACTGAAAGTGTCTGTGAAGAGCTGGAGCCAAGGTTGTCAATACTAGCCAGCACAGATGCCTCACCTGTGAGCACTCATGGTAACTGGCAAAGGGATGTGTGTGAATACCTGCAGGCATACATTGTAACTTGTGAATGGGGACTTTAAAGCAGGAATTTACAAAGTTGTACATATTTTCTGATGGAGCAATGGACTAAAGGTATGGTGTCCATCGAAAAAGGCATCAACTGAAGATAATGATTTGGAGGGCTGAGGTCAGTAATTGATTGCCAGCCTCCTGAGGCTTTGGGGACTATAAAGAGCCTGCTTTAAAAAGGTGAATTAATTAAGTGGATGAATAATAGTGAAAATGGCATTCATACATACACTTTGATTTCCTGGGGCACTGAACTAAAGAATAGCAGTACAGGGTACAGTAGTATTAGACAAACAGGGCAGAAGATTTCCTCCAAGGTGGAAATGTTTTACCCATCATAACACATTGCCAATTATCATTAACCAATGAAGGCTTTTGTAAAGCAGTGGGCTTCTCGTTTTGCACTATTACACAATGGATAAAGTATTTAAAGTACACAATCTTAAAGGAGAAGTAAACCCAAACTCACCATTAATGAGGGGCATGCCATTGCGGAATACTACATTGCAGTTACTGCTATATCCTGATCTCACAGCATCATTATTTTCTGTCATTATTGATGGTCTCTGTAATGACCTCTTTGTACATCTTCAAACACTTGTAGCATGTTGCCCACCCTTGCGGTATATCCTGCTAATTCAACTATTTCCTGCAATTGCAAATATACAGAGTGACTCAGTAATACGACAGGCTGTACAGTATCTATACAGTATCTACAAAATATACAAATACCATCATGATTAAAAACTTCAAAGAAAGAAAGCACTGAAATCTAAGGAAGTGCAACTTTGGGATGGGTCAATTCACAAAGTCTAACTCACATATTACAGTAACTGTACAATAATGAAGCATAATGCTAAATGCCCTGACAGATATGGACTAATCTCAGCTCCATACCAATTAAAGTTCAACGTAACACTTATCTAAAAATTATGAAGTTTCAGGCAAAAGACTTTAGTATTCAAGAAAATCACATGATTTATTTTCATTGCGATTACCATGAAAAAACTGTAATAATTTAGTAGAATATATGTATTTGATAATTTTCTGAGATGAATGCCTCTTTCTGAAGAACATGGGTCTATAAATGTTGTACTTGAAATTATAGTAGCTAAAAAAAAAATATGAACCACAGACAATTTGACAGCAATATATACCTACAAGAACTGACATTTAAGTGACCTTGCTAATCCCAAGTTATTAAAAGTGCTTTGTCGAGCTGCACAATACTCCAGAACAAACATAACATCTAATATGCAATCATTTAGAATCTATAAGGGAGTTTTTTATATACTGTCTTTATATGTATAAATCTATTGTCACTGTTTTATATTTTGCAAAACTACTTAGCCAGAATTACTAAAAGCTTATAATCACTATTCACTGTCTCCAAATGGCCATCACTGCAATCTTTCTACCTGACATAAGAGGAGTAGTATCCGTAGACATGCTATGTACCTGCAGCTCCACAGATACACTGTACAGCAATCAACACAGCCTAATTCCCCCTGATCTTGACCTAATTGGGAGGGGGGGGCAGGGCTACAGTACTGATTATGTGTGTAAATGCCCATAACCCAACTTCACTTTTCATGTGCCTGCCACAGTGTCAACAACTCAGCAAAAGGGCCCAAAATGGTTCCAATAAAGTGCCAAAAAAATTAATTAAAAAATTATACCTCTTACAACTTTTCTCCAATTCTCATCAAGTGATGAAAGTGACTCAATAATTGCATCTCAACAGGTGAATATTACTCGCTTGTTTCAAGATACTTCCAGCTGCCAATTAACATGGGATGACAAAAAATTATTGCATGTTCTTTTAGGAAAACTTTCACCCTTGCATCAGTTAACAATAGAAGTAATTCAGGCCAAGTGGTTTAAATTAATTAAGTAATGAGAGGTTAACTGGTTTGGAATTGAGAATAATCACAAAAGTAGTGTTTTGTGTTGGGAAAACAAAACATGCTCAGAGCATTATTTCACCTGGTCTTCCTATGGTTCACAAACTTGATTATTGCCCATGCTTCAAATGTATGATAAACAGGATAACTTCTCTTCATTTCACATAGGCTTTGACTTACAAAATGGAAAATTACAATACAGCATTATAATAATATAATACTATGATACCGTACTATATGATGTCATAAGACGTTCTACAGCATCAGCACCAGATGCAAGCATGTTTTTGGCAGTTGTAAAATACTGTGGTTCAGAAACACCACCATCTGATTCTTCAGCTGTTGAAAATAAAAATTATACACGAATACATTCAAAATATGTAGATAAACTCTATGAAAGTGTACTTTTAGGACAGCATCTTGATATAAATGCCATATGCTTCATGAGGGACACTTACAATCAAAATGTAAATCTTTCATCAATATTACTCTTTGAATAATATTCATCTAAATATTCTTTCAGTCCACTGAATATTTTTTTTTTATAAATCTCATTTTCCCCTCCCAGTACATAGACAAATTTCTTTAAATATACTGCAACTGTAATAATATTTGTTACTGTCATGTTATAATAATTTCCCATTTAATAACACAAAGCTAATTCTAGGAAAAATGGAATAAATCTCACCGACATCAAATAACTTACCTTCATTTTTAGTTGAGGTTAAGAGAGGAATGGCCACCATTACCATTCCAGCTCCTGACCATACATACTTCATCAAGAACTGTTCTAACATTATGTACCACAATCTTTTGTTAAAGATGGCTTTCATCTGACTCACAAGAGATGTGTATGCTTGCTGAAGAATACCAAGCTCAACCTGGAAATGCAACAGTTCATATCAACAATCATGTTTACCTACACACTATAATGGTTAAAGAATAAAAATCAAGTTAAACATCATTCATTAGTACATGTACCACTAATAGGTCATAAAACTGCATGTGACACATATTCAATATATAGAAAACCAATGGAAATGAGAAAATAAAAGACTAGTTGCCAAACACTTTATATATTACATACACATCTTCAGGGTACAAAGTAAAATGAAAAAAAAAGTCATAAAAGAACAAAATTCACAAAACAGAAATTAAAGCCATATACATCTTGGAGGTACAAAATAAAATTGAAAAAACTTCATAGAAAAGAAAACTTCATAAAATAAAGATTAAAGCCATTATGGTTTAAATCTTTGTTTCATAAAGTTTCCCTTTTCATGATTAATTTTATTTTACACTGTACCTCAAAGATGTACATATTACACAAAAGCGCTTGGTACCTAGTCTTCAATTTTCTTCTTTCCAGCAGTG
>NC_089792.1:17091920-17161920 GCF_040412425.1 Macrobrachium rosenbergii | reverse complement strand
GTTTGTTTTAAAACATAGAGACAGAGCACTTCCAGGACAAAGAGAAAGAGACAGAATAAGGAAGTTTTAAAATGAGGTTGAGAAGACTTCTAAAAATAGATTGGTGGAATGGGGAGAGAAAGAAATAGTACACTAATCTTCACACTCTACTATATTTTTTGAATCAAACATTTATTTCTTTATTAAAGGATAATGTATTAAGCTAACTTTTAAATGAAATTACAGTAACTTTAATTTCATTTAAAAGTTAGTTTGATACTGAATTTCTAAATCTTCGACATCTAATGATATCTAACGAAGAATACTTTCTCTCTCTCTCTCTATGCTATTCTCTCTGTCTCCGAAATAATTCATAAATAATTTAACTTGATATTTCAAGTAAAGACAATCTCTCTCTCTCTCTCTTGTTATTCTCTGTCTCCGTAATAACTGATATTTAATTCCATTCTCTTAAGTAAGGACAACCTCTCTCTCTCTCTCTCTCTCTCTCTCTTGCAGATAGTTTAAATTGATCTAATTTACCCATACTGTCTTTAAGTGTAAATGCGTTTAGTATGGCAAATATGTTTCTAAAACATAGAGACATAATAACTAAGAGCTGTATTAGTCCAAATAGAAACACTGTTTGTTCATGAAAAAGCATTTCAGAACATTGAAGAGAAAGAGACATAGAATACAGATGTTATTAAAAAGAGGTTGAGAAAACTTCTAAAATAGATCAGTTTGGAAGGGGAGAGAGACAGAAATTCTCTTCCAACTCTCTACTTTTTTATGTCAACCATTAATTTCTTTTTTTATATTGGTAATGTATTAAGCTAACTTTAAATGAAATTACAGCAGCAACTTTAATTTCATTTCAAAGTTAGCTTAATAATTAGGGAGCATGATTAGGGTCATATTTAGTGTTTAAAACTTTAAAAATAAGCATTTATTTGCATTTTTAGAGGCCGCACCAAACTTATGTGAAAATTTGCCATGTGCGAGGGGTCCTGGAACCTAACCTCGCGTAAGTTCGGGGTATGACTGTATATCACAACATGATTAACGTAATGAGGAATAAAGTTGATAATAAGCAAAACTTATGTTTTAGTTTGTTATTGAACAATAAAATTCATTTAGCTACATTTTTAGACATCAATATAATCTGACTTTACGAGGTAAAGGAAATTACCCGTGAATCATTATGTCCCTAAAAGTACTACAACATTTATGACAGTTATGTAAAATATGCCTGATTTGGTGAAAGTCAGTAACTTTGAGTAAACATCCGCAGTAAAATTCCTTTGAATTTTTCAATGCAAGTAATTTAAAATTTTTGTTACCTTTACATAAAAACAAAGACTAAGTCTTCACTTACTAATTGAACTACTTAATTCTCAGACTATAAAATTACTGTGGTGCTCTCACAGTTATCCAGAAAAGGTGGGTGCTCAGTGAAATAAGTTTTCAATCAGCCAAAGTGACAAAAGCACAAAAGCATACTAGAATAACATCAAACCATGAACAAAAAAATTTTTAAAAATTAAATTCACAACTTCTAACAAATTGCTGTATTACAGTATAGTACTACAAGCTAAACACAGACCACAAAAATTACTAAAAGCCAAGCTTGTCACTGTACACTTAGATTTAAAATATGTTTAATACACAAAAATCATAGCTCTCACAGGATTGGCTGTTTCTGCATATGTAATACTGTATAATGCACATGGGGTTGCATCAAATGTAAACAAAAAAATAAAACATCATGACAAATAAATGGGCTCCAGCATAAAGTGTTAATTAAAATACTTGAGGCACTTATGATCATACAGTCAATGAATGAGAGAAACTGGAGGAAAAAAAGGACAATTATTCTCTCTTGACTGCTATGTTACTACTGCTTGGGCAGCTATTCAGCCCTCGGTTGTCAAATAAATGAGATTAAAATTTAGATTCAACAAGAACAGTATTGCTACTAACCTTATGACCTCCATAGAATGCAATTTCTTCAGCGTTTGTAATGATTGAGAATGTATGGCACTAAGATAACCTTTCGATGGGGTTTCTTCTGCAACCAGCATTCCAAACTTAGCATTACACGTAAAATTCTCCCTGTGATGATCACAACCAGTTCCTAGAGTTGGTCCTGTAAACAGAGTAACATTACAATAAAATTAATTCTTACAACAGTCTTCTAGGCTTCATGTGACAAATACTGTTATTTAATGCAGACTAAACATCTGAGCCGTTATGAAGATGCTAAAATATACGGAAAAACTTACTGGTATTGTATTAGACCTGTGTGTCTTGGGGACTTAGTAGATGTGAAGAACTTTCTGCAGAAAATGCAGTTTTAAGTCATTAGGTGGTTGAGAAAAATCAGATTGAGAGCGGTTGTATGAATGGAATACTGAGTTTGTTTACATACCTAGAGATATTCATACTTTGTTTAAATCCTTATTTACACATGATTTAAAATGCCATATGGCAGGAACAAGATTACACTGTACATAAATCTTTTAAACTATGAAACATGTCAGTAAAGCCTTTGGTTTTCATCAAATTACTTCAAAATCACTACACTGACAGTAAATCCTCCAATTCAACCTTTTATTTTATTCCTATTAAATATCAATATTTCATTTCATAAAGGAGAGATGGATCATAACCCCTTCACATTCCTACCCTGACATCCATAAACACCCAAGCCTCTTTCCAATCCTTATGCACACATTCTACTACCTTTTGTCACCAATTCTGTGAATACTCTTCCTCACCCTATCAGCATGTTTTTTTTTATTTACTCCCAAATACACTAACTGATCAGTAACTTCCATTCTTCCTGACACCCATATCAACATTCATTGCTCCATTTTTCTGGTTTCTATTTTTTCTTCTACTATTTTCTTGCAGTTTCTTATCTTCAGTATGCTCAATCAGTAACCTAATGTACCATCTGTAAACATTACCCATTGCACACTTCACTCACATACTTTATCATCACACAACTTGTATCTATATATCTTCTCTCTTGATATAAAAATGATGAAGAGCCATAGAAAACATAAAAATACCCTAGTCCACTCCCAATTTTACACCAAACCATCACTCTTTTCAAAAATGTTCTCACAATTTTCACTCCATTATAAAAACTTTAATTGCTCTCAACAACTTATCATCTACACCATACATTCTTAGCACGGTCCACATTTCATCTGTATTATTTCAATCAACTTTTCTACGCATATACAGCATATGCCACAATACAGGTTTCATCTTTACATTCAAACTGTACTTTTAACTGCTTTACAAAAAAAAACCATAATACACATCCTCTCTCCTTGATAAACCCAAACTATTCTTCCATAATCAATCCTTCTTGTCATCTGACTCAATTTCATTCAAAATCATACCATGCACCTTCCCTAGCATACTAAGTAACGCTGTGCCATATGCCACTATAATTGGTATTACTGCCTCTATCAGCCTCATCTTTATACAATGAGACAATTAACTCTTCGTATCCATTTCTCCGGAACCATGTCCTTAACCAGACATGGCTTTCAAATGCAGGTCAGTGCTCAATTACATTATCACCACCATAATTGCGATCTTACATGTAATCCTATCAACTGCTGGTGTCTTTTCATTCTGCAGCCTATTAACTGCCTGTCCAACAATCACTTCCACATGAATTCTCAAAAGTACAGTAACCCCTTGCACTCTTAAATCATTCATCTGGTGAGTCTTTTGTTTCAGTGTATGAGGCTGTTTTCGAAGATTTATTCACAAGGGGTTCTTCCACAAAAAAGAAGTCAGTGTATGGATGAGACAGTGACTATTGTTTTTTCTGGAAAATCCCATGGCAAAGGAAATTTTCTGCAAAGTAGACTCCTCCACAATTTTCCAGTTAGTATATAAATTTGGCAGTGGCTTATTTTTTCTCTGAAGCCATCCCATGTCAAAGAGGATGGCTTAATTTTAAATACTATTGTATACATACACACAGATACAAATACACAATATATGTATATAAGTATGTGTGTGTGTATATAATATATATATATATATATATATATATATATATATATATATATATATATATATATATATATATATATATATATATATATATATATATATATATATATATATATATATATATATATATATATATATATATATATACATTATATATATATATATATATATATATATATATATATATATATATATATATATATATATATTATATATATATTTATATATATTATATATATAATATATCTATATATCTATATATATATATATTATATTATATATAATATATATATCTATAATATATATATATATATATATAATATATATATATATATATATATATATATATATATATATATTATATATTTATATATATATATATATATATATATATATATATATATATATATATATATATATATATATATATATATATATATATATTCATAAAGATAAAATAATGACTTGAAACGGAACACTGGGTGCTGCAGGCCTTCACACTAGTCCTTTACTTAGCATACTGAAGGAATATAAAAGTATGTTTTACAAAGAAAGCTCATATAAATGACAGAAGGGGATTATAAAGGGAACATATGTACCTGAATCCAACACAATTGAAGAATTAATACCACTGCCAAACAGGATTAAATACAAGAGGTTTTTACAGATTTGATCCAACCATTCAGGAGCAGGACAAGACAATTAAAAGATTATAAGGTTTGTGACAGCCACCTAAAATTATTAGTACAACACAATAATCTCTTTTTTTTTTTTTTTTTGTAAACAATAATAACTTTTTGCAAGATGAACATTTTAAAAATTTATATATTAAACATGATATACAGAAAAATATACATCAAGTAGCTACTCGCAATTAAGTCAGCATTTTATCTTTTAGGTCATTCTGAACATTTTCTAATACAGGGTCCAAATAATACATGCCAGGAGTTAAGATTAAAGTACAACCGAAGTAAGCTGATAATAAAGGACTCAATAGATTTCTTGAGGAGAAATCTTTCGATCTAGCAATCACTGAACCAGTCCAATTTATCCTGTGAGAGTTTTCACTTAAATGAATGAATATAGCATTGGATGCTTGTCCAGTTTTGACTGGAATACTTATGTTGTTTAATACGACATCTAAATCTTTTATGATTGGCCAATATAAAATGAGGGGCAATCCAAACATGGAATTTTATATATTATGTTGTTGTTTTCTTTGGGCCCCGCAGCACTCCAGTGTTTCCGCTTCCTTCATGGATTTTATCTTTATTTATATATTCATCAACGTTCCATATTTTAGTGGATTCAGTTATACATATATATTCATACATATATATATATATATATATATATATATATATATATATATATATATATATATATATATATATATATATATATATATATATATATATTATATATATATATATATATATATATATATATATATATATATATATATATATATATATACTATACATTATACTGTACAAAGTGTTTTTTAAGTCAAATATAACTTAAATAAATCTCATTGTGAAATTAATTAGCTATTTTTTCGTTATTGTATGACATTGCCCGTTTGGAGAGGTTTGTAAAAAAAAAAATCAAGATTTTGTTCGGTATTTTCACTTGATTTCATCATAATACGAGCTTTACATATTTATCATTTACCGGCGTAAAAATAGCAGTATTGTGTTCTTTCATCCAGTAGTTTTGATTAAAAATGTTTTCTCTCCAATTTTAATGACGGTCGAAGTTTCATCCATGTTGCCGGATGACGATAATTTCCACATATAATCATTAGCAGCTTGAACATTGTTTTCGCCTTAAGCTACAACTTGCAACATAAATTTAGCAGGTATTTCTTTGCCTACCTTTTTATCCATATACATACCTAATAAGGGCATAATGTAAAAATACATCAGTCCTGCCTACTTAACATCATTTGTACTATAACCGTGTAATTGTGCATTAATAAAGATTTATGTTGAAATACAAGCAAAAAGGGTTGTTGTTATCTGATTCTGTGATAAACAGTAACAGTTTTATTGTAGTTTTATATGGAGTTACAATTTTATAATTTTATTATCACTCCTGAGCATATGCCTTTTTACATCAAAGTATGGATGTGTTGGCTTTTGTTAAACCTCATTATTTGACATTTTGTTGATTTTGCTTTTTGAAGACATTAAGTCAATGTACAACTATTCAAATTTAAAAAGACACCAAAACCAGTAACCTAACATGAATAAAGGAGTTTATAAAGAATCATAAAAATGTTTCCACCTTTTTTTATTTCTAATAGCTAATGAATCACTGGTAAGCCAATTTGTATTAAAGTTCTGTATGGTGAAAAACAATTCTTTATCTCTCATACTCCATTATGAAAAGTATTTGTTACAGCTAAGCATAACTATTTTGTTTTTCCGTTGACCTAGACCCAACTTCAACTCATCACAATGACCTGTCATTATCTTTTTAATACACTGTGATAAGGAACTATACAACTAGACTACTTGGCTTTAAAATGACACCAGTATTGGGTACCCTTGCATGAAACTATCTATACATAACAAATAAAAATGCTACTATACTAATTATGTTACACAAAATATATGGTTACACATTGCATTTACATAACAGAAATAATTAATAAATTATTGGCCTCTTACATAACTAAGATTATACATCACTGATCACAACCACCAAAAAACTTATCAACATGAAGTGTCCTCTAGAATCTTAAGATAAACTTATGCTTTCTTAATTAGAGATAAGAAAGTAGATATGGATCTTTCTTCATACAGATAAGAGACAGATATGGACTCTGACCTTGTGGACTGATGGCTGAAGGAGAAGTGACCCTGCTGAAACTGTAATACTAATACACAGTACAGTTATGATATTTCACAATGACTATATTCTTCATAAAACAATGAATATAAAAAAAGATTGGAGAGAAAATAAGACAATTAACTATCACAAAATGTATTTTCAAAACAATAGATAAACATTAAACATATTTAAATATGTAATTTCAGTTTTGATAAATCAAGTCTTACTTCAATAAGCTATACTAAGTACTTTTAAAATGCAGCATACTTACACATCTTTTGGTAATAAAAGGCTCAAGAATATTGCAATTTCTTCCATATAATATAAAAAAAAAATACAAACTAGGGTAAATATTACTAGTATATATTTTTCTCTACTTTGATGAACTATTAAACAAAAAATTACAACAGCAAACTCTAAATCACTGATGACAGTATGGGCACAAACTATGACATGAAACTACTGCCCAGTGAGACCAATTTTACTATAGCATTCTCTGTTTTGACGAATTGTTAGTAACATGAACAACAAAATTCTACATCAGAGTAAAGTATACAAATACAGGATACATAATCTGACACAGAAGTGATTTAGCATATGATTTGAATTCAAAAAAACATTTTTTTAAAATATTAAGCTTTAAAAAGCTTATGATACACAAACTCCACCCAACTAAATGTCATGACAGATATTATAAGCCAGATGTCAATAAGAACATAATCTAACAAGGTAGCTAAAACATAAAAGGAGACTGATGGCTCTCTTTAGAAGCTACTATCCACATGATATAAAATACTATTTTTCCGGTAACTTCCTTTCCAAGAATATCACTGTATAATCTTTGGCATTTAAGTTCCTGTCTTTCAATACTCTCTCAATTTCTCTTTAAACCTAGCTGTACGACTTCTAAGTTCTTTGAGAACAATTTCTGTTGGCTTGGTTAAGACTTTACAAGACAATAAACCCCAGAAAAGACAACCTGATAACCAAGCTCCCAGTTTGTGCTCCCTGACTGTCATTTTGAAATTTTCTGGCAAATCAGTTTAAATAAAAGAACTATTCCGCATTCAACTGGGAATCTTTTGACAATGTAATATTTTCCTACCAGATAACCCAGTGATCAGGATAATCTAAAAAACAACAACAAAGGGATGTAAAATTTGTTGTTGGCCAAATCAAGTTGATAAGATTCAGTATATTATGTATTAAGATAAATGAAAATCTGTCAATTTCAGTATAAAGACAATGGAGCTTCTTAGTTCTTTGAAGAACTATGTGTGTTAACCACAAAACAAAGTTAGCTAAACAAAATTTGATAACCACTGACAAGACTGACACAATGTAAACATCAGTTTCAACAACCTGACAGAGTTCATATCATTTTTGGATATTATTTCTTGTCAAGTTGGCTGATCACAACTTGACAATATTTCATGTTTTCCTCCCAATTTACAGTCAGCTAGACTAAAATAATTACCTAAGCAAAGGGACTACACCATCTGGCTCTTCTAATCTGATCATGAACATTTTATGTACCAGTACTGTTAAATCAAATGGTTCCTGGGAAACTCTGGAGGCTACTAGGTACAAATTCATGATTCTATAACACAAAGGAAATGCTAAACATATCAGTTGCCATCAAGGCAGGCATTACTTTTTTATGTTTCATCTTTTAACAGACTGAGCATTTCAAAGCTATTACAAGAACTTAACAAAGGATTTTAATGTTTTCTTTCCATTCCATTTCAGCTCTTCGTTGGGCTGGTCGCTAGACTATGGCATAATTACCTAAAATAAAAAAAGGTTACAGTCTCCTCCTCTGATGAAGGATTAAGAGGATTTTTATTTCTGTTGATCAAATTCATTTCTTGCTCTAAAAGTGTGGTTCAGTTCACAGTAGCTGTGGATCCTGTTGCTAACATAATAGATTGGTATCAAGGCTAAAAAAAGTCAACTCCATTTGGGCCAGCCTAGGAGGCTCAAAATCAGCTCAGTGGTCTGGTAAAATTTAAGGTATGTTTTCTTTTACCATTCCAGTCCTCAATAGTTTCACTAGGAGACTATGAATTTTTGATTTGCCAATTTCTGAGCCATCTTGTACTTAAGAAATGAAATATTATCTAAACAGACTTCCAGATTGTTCAGGTCACAGTTCACATTCTTGACTCAAGATCTCATCAAACTTTATCCTATGTGCTCCAACTTTTCTGAAGTACCTGTACACTATTTAACAACAAATACAACACTGTAAAACTTTACTAGCTAATTTACACCCTGACAACATATATTGCTGTATATAGTTTAACAGTGAAGATAAAAAACATATAAAAAAAGATCCAGTCACAAGATTATAAACAAAACATGTGAAGTCAAAGAAATGAATATAAGAAAAAGTAAAACATCAAAATGTGGTGTGTGGAAGCCACTGAAGACAGCATACAAAAGGCAGCAGAAATACATGGGATGACTTCATGGAAAGGTCCCAGGCTATATGAAGGGAGATATGGCAGTGGGAATATGTACAAAGGCAATTGAAAATAAGTATAGGCTCTGTTACAGAAAAAAAGGAAGTGGACTGAGATGTATACAAGAAAAAGAGAAAGGAGTCTAAAAGGTAGTTGGCAGGGCAAAGGTTGGATGCATGGTCAAAGAAAGGAGTTTACAAAAAATACATGATCAAAATCTCCACAACTTTGGGAGGGAAAGGATTAAATATTTAGATACAAAGTTGCTGAAAGATGGAGAAAATGTAAAGGGTAAAGCCCTAAAAGATGAAAATGGAGGATAAAGAGATACTGAAAATAAAGAGATCCTGAAACAATGGAGTGTATTCTGAACACTTCCTGAATTAAATGTACGTCAGACATAAGCTGGAAGTAAGCAAGCATATAATGGACAACTGAATAGCTGAAGAGATGAAAAGGATCTTTGCAAAAACCAAAATGGAAAAATTTCACGACCACCAGAATAATGGGTGACTCAGTAAAAAAGCAGCAGTCATTCTTGAGCTTACTTGAATACAGGAAAACCTGGTAAAGGAAGATTAGGACCAGAAGGGTAGAAATGAACCTTACAGAAATAGTATGCATAAAGAAGGATGCATTTGCAATGCAGATTAGGTGCAGAGTAATGAGACTATTTAAGTATGATTCAAAATATTGGAAAAGGTGCTGCATTAAAGTCAAGATATTGCTGAAATTTAGGCTGCACTCTTCTGACAGCAATTTTAATATAAAACTTTCATTTCAGAGCTTTAACCTATTAAGTCTTTGTATTTCTAGAGTACCTTTTAAATAGTGTTTGCTTTTCAGCAAAATGACATGGAATTATCAAGTCATTCACGGGGTATGGGTAGCCACAGCATAAATTCTATATATACTGTAGAACCCATATCACAGCACTCTGACTTCCTGGCCTCATGGATGGAACAACGCTTACCACTAATCTAACATTAAAGTATCAAGAAAAGTGGTGGAGTGGATGACTTTGGTTATTTAGATGACACTTAATAAAAACAACAGTAGTCTGAAAAATTAAAACTGTTTTTATATTATTATACCTAATAAAACATATGCAATCTGAGAAGGATGAAAACTGTTTCTTACAGTATTATCCCTATCAGTCAATGCCTGATTTCAAAAACAAAGTGGCTACTAGCATGGGAGGTTAACATGGAACCTCCACAAAAATTACCTGCCATTTTTTTCGTATGGAGGAGGCACAGCACCTCCTTGCTTGCATTCAAAGGTTGGATTATATATAAACTAGAGGGTCAAGGGCAGAGGATCAAAGCCCCTACAGCATGTAATGTAGCATCCTGTATGGGGTTTCTTTATGATTTATCAGATTACAATACATAATTTCTAAGTGATCACACCTATTGAGACACAACACAACTGGCAATTTCCTTACAGTTCTGGACACTTATTAAAACCTGGTCTTAGCATGTTAAAATTCATAGTATATATTATCAGGAAGAGCTCCGCATGAAGATACTGTTTATCAATGAAATTTTTCAACTGACAAAGATAATAAAGGATGTAGGCCTATATGATGTAGAGCAGGTGAGACAACTTGAAAAATTTACCATAATAGTTACAGTGAGAAATTTACCGTCTTTTGTTTATTTTTAGTCAGAAAAGTTCCCTGGAATGTCATGTTTAGTCCCAGGCCCTTGGGGATTAGCCTAATATAATAACAAACAAAGGCAGTAAATTTTTCACATTATTATGATAAATTTCTCAGGTTATCTCACCTGTACTGCATCATTTACACCCTATTCTATATTGTCCAACACCTATTCTATATTGTCCTGTCAAAAAATTGGTAGAACTATGGAACAGCTCCGCATGGGGTATTATATACCTGAGAAATTGACTTTTTCTATAGTATTTTGGTTATCAAGAATTTACCATTATTTTTTGGTGTTCGACTATAATTAACCTGTAATTAATCTCAGAACTGATACGTTATTGTATGCTGGCCATCCTGGAACGCTATCACGCATGCACAGTGTTATAGGTAAAAAGTGGAGTCTCCGGCTAAGTAACACAGCAACTAGTTTAGGTTAGGTTAGGTTAGGGTACATTAGGTTAGTATCGTTCCTTTTATAATAGGTTTCCTTAGCCAACCCCTTTTTGAACATATGGCTCCCTAATGACTTGCACGTGTGGAACCATTTCATAACAACATAACAGTCCGGTCTTTCTCCCAGCGATTTCCCACCCAAAACCCCGCGTTCCCAAAGGGTCCCCCTACCATGCTGGATAGAGATATATGAGGGTTAACAATAATTGACTGACAATAAACACCACCACCTCCTTCATCGGCAAGACTAAAAGTATAGGAAAAATCAATTTCCAAGGTAATAGTCCGTGCAAAGCTGTTCTATCGTTTTACCATAAAATTTAGCTAATAAACAATATCTCCATGCAGAGCTCTTCCTTAGCATTACCACAATGGGTTTTCAATGAAATAATGACCAGAATCATTCGACACTTCAATGAAATTGGTATCAAAAATATTTCTTTAGCAAAGACACTAGTACGACTATGTATCATACATACCTGGTATACTTGCACCACCTCGTGCATTGGCTAGATTGTAAAGAGACAAGGTGATGAGCAACGTATCTAGCATTGGTTTTGTGATATGCGAATACAGATGAGCAATACTTGACGTGAATGCCGTAATATCATCAGTAAGGCAGTGATCAGCATTTTCTAAACGGCCATCGAGATTAGACACACGATAATAGCACTGGTTCTTGAAGTAAAGATCGTACGAATATCGCACAAGACGAGAACGAAATGAGAGTGCCAAGTGAGACTCGAGAAACCTGATCATGGAATTCACAAAGGTTGCTGGTATGGCAATGGAAATCCATTTTGACATCATTACGGCAAAATTTACTATGTCTCTCCGCACTATGTACTTAACCACTCTACCCTCCAACTGCGCTACATATATTGAAAGAAATGTTCTCGCTACAAGCGTCAGCGTGTGAAGGTACAGTAAAGCTGCTGGTTTGGACCATGGTCCAGGGATGATGATTCCGATTAATTTTTTCAACTGCAAGAAAAACTCCCTGTTCACTGAGGGCCCGGTCTTCTTTATTCTCCGAGCAATTTCTTCCAGTTCTTGCTTCTGCTCCGGTTTTGTTGCATGGTAAACATTTTTTAACTTCGGATAAAGTACCTTATAAATATACAATGCCACTACTATGGACAGACCACCTCTGGAAAGATTAGCTTCACTGACATTGAGCTTTCGCGATGTATTTTCAATCATTTTAGAAACCGCGTTCGTCATTTTTGCTTCTTTTGGTTGGACTGCACAATTATAAATAGGAGTACATTGGTGGTAGAAAGTAAATACTACAGTTTAAAATGCCGCCAGATATATAACACGTAAGAACTTTAGACCTCGACTGACGGCGGCTGACTGCAGACGATATGTTGTTGTTGTTATGATATCACCTCCTTCGAACGTTTGACTTCCTCTCGCTTTAATTATTATATGTATTTGTCGAAATATCCAAATAAGAGTATTAAAATCGATCATATAAAATATATTAACTTTTATTATATAAAATTTCTCTGAGCAAATTTGCCACGATATGAAATTCTTGTAAAGCCAAAGTCGTTAGGTATTCGAACACATGAATGTCCTCGGAAAGCACTGCACTTACTAATTTTTGTATATATTTTGACTCTTTCAAGGACACATTGACAGTGAAAGTCTTGTTTTGTAAGAATCAAGAGTTGTTGTACTTTTGCTATATAATATTATGTAATTCCCAGATAAGAAGATACGAAAAGAAACAAAAATGAAACGCAATTGCGTGACAGTCTTGCTAAAATGAAGGAAAACCCAAAGGATATGCCTTTTAATGACGTCACATTATTGATATCAGTTCACACAATTACCCGAGTTTCGATTCCGCTGGGGCTCGGTTACCAAGATGATGAATTTTCAAATATTTGCAGCTATTATCACTTGGGATTTATACAGTGTGTATATATATATATATATATATATATATATATATATATATATATATAACTATATATATATATATATATATATATATATATATATATATAACTTGTATTATACTATGGCTGGATCTCTTTGGGTTTTGAACTGGATAGCTTTCACTTGAATATTAATTGCTCAACATGATTTACCTTATATACTGGGCAATCTGGTAGGGAACTAAGTGAGTCACGCTGCAGAAATATAATGTAGCCTACGGGTTGCAAACAGCTCAAGCGCCATCTTTTGTCACGTATGGGACTTTGAACATCCCATAGGCTGGAATTCAGCTAGAGTAGTTTTTAAAAGGTCTTCAGTGCATGATATATTGTTAGCTGAAGGATGTCTGATTAGCTCTTTTAGTAACATAAACTTGAGCGATGATTTTTTTTCAAAATGGAGGAATTGTTGAAAAGCTTTGTTCTTAATTATTCAAAAGTAAAACAAACGATTAGATATTTTACAAACATAATTTTGTACTTTGATAATTTTACTTAGTAATTATTTCCTATAAATGTTTTTATTTTGAACAATGTTTATTTACAAACTTGTTTTTGTTGCTTTCTTGTACTTAAGTTGTTTTCTTAAAACTGTTTAGTACCCTGATGACTTTGGAATAAAAGTCTTTTGATACCCCTTCTTTTATTTTCGTGAGGATCTCGTATATATATATATATATATATATATATATATATATATATATATATATATATATATATATATATATATATATATATATATATATATATATATATATATATATATTTATATATGTATGTATATATACATATATATAACATGTCTGCTTAAAATCACAGTAACACGTGATGTATAGGTATATTATATGCATATGTATGTACAGTATGCGTTAAATGTGAGCAAGCAATAAAGATATCTTTGCAAGTTCCTCATTACTGGATGATCTTCTTAGTTCTTACAGGAATCGATCAAACACTGTTATGGCCGCTGCACTGTAGTCTTCCTTTGCTTTAAAAATGTCACTCCATTCTTTTATCCAAGCAACTGTGAATTCTGAATTTATTTTTCTCACAACCTGTAGCCTGATGATATTTTGGGTGAACCATACTATGTGGTAACTATGACAGGCAAGCTGGTAGTACCTCGTTATGGGACCCGAACCGGGATACAAGCACCTTCTTTCTACCTTGTAGGTAGACACCTCTTCCGGTAAAGGCTAGTTCCATAATAGAAAATTTGGCCGTTCTCAGAATGAGCTAAGACGTTGAGTACATTGCCTCATAGTTTCAATTCTGGGTGCCTGGCGGGTGACATTGGCACTGGGCAACGGCAAGGGTCATAGGCCTTAATCAGCGATGAACTGCGCTAAAAGGAACTGGCTATCATACAGTGGTGTATTTAATTATCTGAATCTTCTGTGTCTTCTGCCATATCTAGGAATGGGTTCCAGCAGCGGGCATATGGGGGAAAAGAGCCCAGAATCAAAATAGGAAGATGTAACAGGCAGAAAATTAATTCAGAAGATATAGGCTGGGCATCTTGCCCGTTTGTAAATCACTATGAAACAGCTGAATCTGTTGAGCCAGTTCACATATTCTTTGAACTATTGGTTTAGTGAATGAAACAATTACCATGGACTTTAACATCAGTAGCAAGCTTCTGAGGGCAGTGATCAGTAGATTATGAGTTTTGGCTAATAATCTTTGTCCTTGGCAGAGAAATTCCCGGACAGACAGACAAATAATGCCATCTCAATGGTTTTCTTTTACAGAAAACTGAAATGTGATTCTGGGAAGATAAAATAGTAAGAACCAGGATCTAAACTAGTTTAAAGTCAATGGACTTTAAATGGTTTAAAAATGTATTTATTTCTTTACAAATGAACTGCCAGAATATCTTGGCAATATTTTTAAGTCCTTGAACACACACAACATTTTATTTAAATCTAAAACAATCGTCACACTAGTTGAAAGGATCAATGCCCACTTTTAAAGATCTTCAGGCATGTAGCGTTAAAAAATACTGTATAAAGAAGAGGTACAGATAACTTATCCATTCCAGAAAACTGTGTACGAGCAATATAGAGAAGGAAAGAATCCTTTTTGCTATACCAGATTAGTCCAAAAAGCTCTTGGCTCCCTAGACTAGACACACGATGCCTAAGCAATATACAACAAGAAAAATTAAATGAAATAAATGGCAGAGATGTAATGGGCTGCCATGTCTGTCTGTGACAGGGAGGTTTTCAGAAACGACATCCTAGAAGGAGGTACCTTGAAAGTGAACGGGCAGTTTATCTGGTTTTGTCTTGATACCGGCATATATATATTGATGGTGCATATATATATTTTTATATATTGTTGTTATGGACATTTGTTTATATATATTGTTTTGTGGTTTTGTGTGCTGTGATATATATATATATATACCCATCTCCAGCAACAAGACAGGGTATGGTTTAAATAAAAAAGATAAATTGATTTATTGATATTCAGCAAGTGGTACAGCATAGTTGATGTAGAAGACACCTAGCACATCGAAGGAATTAAAACAGTAAAACAAAAAAGATTCATACTCGTTTCAGTTATTAATTTGAAAGACTGTTTCTGAGATGGTGAAAAAAAGAAATTTAGTCATTAGTAAAAGTTGTAGCAGGATTATAAGAAAACTGGAAAAGATTAGCAAGTTCAACATTTATGTATGCCATGGACATAATAAAGCCAAAAGAATATAGAGAGTTGCAGAAATATTAGGAAAGCTAAAAAGTGTGGAAGGCACACTATATGCTATGCTCTAAGATTGTATATTTTGGCTAAAGGGGCTACTCAATGCATTGAAAGAACACGCTACTTTATGTGAAGCATACTTTCAACAATAAAGGAAATGTCTCCTCAGCTATATAACTTTACATTAGCATGAAAATAAGACAACACAGTGGTTAGTGTAAATTAAATAGCAGCCTGTATGATGGAGCAATATCAGGGGAAGAAAAAGCAAAACTGCGCGGTTATAGAAAAATGATAATAAAGCACGAGAGAAAGAAACTTAGGAAAAATCAACCTGCAATATACGTAGGAATTTAAGTGTATATGAGCTTGTTTGATGTGATAACACCAAGAAAATGTTTGGGAGTAGAATCAGACCAAACCTGCTCAAGCAATATGACAGGGAAAGACCGAATGAAGGTGAAGCAAAATGTTCACGAGGTGAAGGAAATGAAAAGATGGAGCATATAAGCCCCCCTGGCTAGAATCTTGCGTCTCACAGGTCTGTCTAAAGTGGAAATTGAGAATAGAAAGAAACTGATAAAAAATTGTGTAATATAGAGGCAATAAGCTTAAATAAGCACAAAGGCAAAGTAGAATGCATGAGGAAGGTGTTCCACGGGGACATTATTGCTGCCACTGACAATAGTTGTAATAAGAGGAGGTGCCGTTGAAAAGCTCAAACTTTGACAATGCAAGAACCCTGAGACCTCACAACAACAACTGCTTTCAATTTTCGTAAGTATCCAAGTTCTTACAACACATCATTTAACAGAAACAAACGTTCGAGTTTATGCCTGCCTTAAAGGACCAAATCCGGTCTACTGTAAGTGTAAGGAACGCTGACTATCTTCTAATTATGCCGCAGACTAGCGTAACTTAGGTCAGGCTAAGGCCCAAGTTATTTTCTGTAATAATAGGAGAAGAAAGATTTGAATAGGAAAATTTGACAGTAAAATTTTTTATATGCGCAGCCTGATTCACGTCAGACGTCGACCGGGACAGGTTCCTCATACATAAATCGACATAACCTCTCCCGTAATGCTAGGTCCTGACTTAAACAGATCTTACCTATTTAACCTAACTTAGGGCGACGTTCCCTGACCTGGCAGGAAGGGCGAACCCCCCCAAAAAGGCCGTAACCTGTCCCGGTCTGGGGTAGTTTACAGTTTAGTTGGCCAGGCCGAGCAACACCTGAAGGACTACAATCACTCCGCATAAGTTTTAGTTCCACAACCCGACCCTGCTCACGACCCAGCGACCCCATGCTGTCTGGGGGTGTGGCAAAGCCCCCCCGGCCAAGTTAGGGCACGCCACCCTATGTTAGGTTAGGTTGGTTACATCTGGTTAGGTCAGGACCTGGTACTATAGGAAAAGGGTAGAACTATAGGGTAGCTCTGTGGTAAGAATGGGCACTATAACTTGACTTTTTCTACAGTTTTTGGTTGCTAATTATGGATTTACATTTGCTTTCATTTTTGGCGCTCTAGTCTAATTAACCTGTAATTAACATGATCAAATCAACAAGGGGTTTCATGCAAGGATCTTCTAGAGACCAGAGCAGGGTACATCTGTTTAGAAACGGTTCATATCCCGTCCAGCAAGTGCAATAACTTGTGCATTATGGTACCCCGGACCCAGTGCTGAACACGGTGAAGGGGACATTCCCATTTGACCGACAACAGACTAGATGCCATGATTATCAGGCCTAAGAGTGTAGAAACCATTTCATCCATTCCTTTGGCCATTTAGGTCTCCTCCTATCAGTATCCCAGGCTGACTCTTGTACTTTTTCAGTGCAACTGACAGCCTTTCAAAAGTGGAACTACACAACATTGCATAAAGCTAACTAAACTGAAACGCTCCCAAGACTTTTCCATCACCTGGGAATCTGGTATACCCCAGAGTGAAGACATCACTTTTTTTGGCCCCTGGAGGTTCTTTCAAAAGTACTAACCTGTTAAAATGTTTCTCACCCTTATTTTCTTAGCTAGATGTAACTTTCTTGAGATCTTGACATAAGACAGAATATCTCACTGGAAGTAGTTTTGGTGCCACTTGTGGCAAGCGGGCTGTAACTCTTGTTCTGAAAAGTGATTGGCCCTTGCAATTTCAAAATATAATTTTTTAGAATTACAATATACCAAATGGTTGAAATCAATGCTGTTCAGGTTAGAGTCACCAACAGAAAAGGAAATTTGCAGCATGGATAATGCAGGCAACAATAATAAATTTTTAGCATTTTACTGGCTTTATCCCAGGGGAATACAGTAAGACAAATTAAAGTAAATTGCAAAAAGTATCTTCAGATAGCATGGAAAATTATCTCAGTAAATTTAAAATAAAACTAATGTTGGAATGTAAAGTGACAGCTGCATTTTACTTGATTACAAAATTTGTTTGCACAAGCCCAACGTTTTTAGAGATTAATCTTTGGCCATAAGTTAAGATGGGTTGCTTTTGGAATCCCTTAAATGCTTCGATGTCATTAAATATTTAAAGACGGTTTTGCCACATAGTCTTGAGTACATGTAATCAGATTCTTTTAATACTAAATGAACTAGTTCCTAGTTTATCTTTTCTTTGGATGTAAAATATCCATATGATGGTGCAACAACTCTCTTTTTTCCGTTCATTGTTTTAAGGTTGCACTATTTTGCATCAAATTATTTTGCATAAATGTGATTACCTACCCTGTTCTTACCTCCAAGCAGTAAACAAGATTCAGAGATTCACTTAAATCAACTAGTCCCTGATATGTTGTTATCATTAGAACAGTTATAGGAGCATATAATATACCCCTGAGTTTCATTCTGTACAGCTGCTGCTCTGGTAATGCAGTAAAACTCAAATGGTATCAGGGATAACACTAAGCATTACAGAGACTCCAAAGTGGATTACAAGTTGTTCTATACACATTCTCCTTGGAACACAGGGTTTACCATCTGACATCATATCCTTAAACAAAACAAGTGGGAGGCAGGTTAGGAACTGGATTACTTTCAATTTTGCATATTCAGCCCAGTCTAGAGCAAGATTAAATAAGTAAAAAAATGTGCATGCGAAGAAATTGTTTCCTATACAGCCACTAGAGTATAATCAAGGTTGAAAATAGATCTATATTTCGTTGCCTTAGACTGCTGTATATGCTGTGGTGGTGGTTGTATCATTGCCAGTAGCATGATTTGGCTAAGTTTGCAACCTTAAATTCTTAAACAAAACTAGTGAGACTAAGGGCTGCAATTTGGTATATTTGATGATTGGAGTGTGGATAAGCCGTACGCCAATGTTGCAGCCCTCTGCCTCAATGGGCCTGAATTTGATCTGGATGGCAGACAGAAAAAATGTTGCAGATGGACAGACAAAGCCACAATAGTTTTCTTTTTTATAAAACTAAAAAGCTATAGAATTTTACATTTCTGAAGCGTTGCCATAGATCTACAATGATTGAGTGAAATTTAGGCATTGGGATGTAATTTTAGGCATTAGCGTTTGAATATCCATAAAATTATTGCTCAGATATGATACAAAATTATTGGTATGTCTTGGAAGATTCTGTTCATTTAAATTTTCCGGAAAGACTAGCTAACTCTAACAAAATGTAAAAAGTCAGGAGTAAATGAAACATTGGTCAAAACCTTCCTTTAATTATAAATTACAATTTCAAGAAATAAACATATAATTTAGAAACAGTACTTTTTTATAAATATAGTAATGGTGCAGCATCCTACAAAAAAAAATTACAAATGGGAATGTTGATCCATTGCAGATTTGCTCAAAATGACTAGACCAGATAAAAATAGTAAAACACTACACCTAACCAAATGCGTAGAAAAATTTCAGCCTAAATGAGATAAATGGGGGTATAAATGGTTGAAAGTCAAACTGGAATTTCAGAAGTATGCAAAGAGCTAACCCATGGAGGATCAGCAATTTGTTTAAGAGTATTACATTTATCAGAAAGGGAAGAATCAAATTAACATAGGAATTAGTGTACCTTGTTGTGTGATAATCTCTAATCTGCTTTATTTCCTAAGCTCTAGTGAATCTACCAGATAAAAATTAACACTAACCATTCATGGCATTCACAGTTTTCTCTGGACAGATTTCCATGACCCTATTGCTCTGTTTTTTCCCCTCAGGAAGAAACTTTCATGGTTCCTAGACAACTGACTAGTTCTTTTAGATGATGGCTCATCATTCCTATGCACCAGTACATTTTCAAATCTTTGCCACTTTCATGACAAGACCACATATATAAATATCTGCTTATTCAAAGCTTCAAGACTGTGATGCCTCATCAGGTAAGGGAACTAGATCAGGCTTATAAAAGGCTATTGCTGGATCAAAATTTTCTTCTTACCCTATCACTAACAGTTTTCACACATGTATTAAGCTTTTCATTAATTAAAACAAAATGCTACAGCATCTTTCTCATTTTATAATTAAGACCTCCTTTAAGCTATACAAGGGTTACAATAGGTCTATACTCCAGTTCCCTTTTAATGAAGAGTTCTGAAAGATCTTTCCTTACCAGACCTCAAAATAAACATCCCTAATGTAATGTCATTCAGATTATTCTCAAATACATGAAGAAAGTATACGTAGGCCCTCAATCTTTCATTCATTTTTGACAGTTACAGGTATATACAAGCCTTTGGAATCTCTTGGATCTTTTTATAAACCTGACTCAAATCAATTTTATTTTCTGTTCAACTTTGCCCAAATACTCTCAAGTGTACCCTCAAGCAATCAAGTAATTGGCTTTTCAAAAAGGAATAGTTTGCTCCTACTGTCTTGGGTTCTTGCCAAGAATTAGGACCCTTCAGTTAATGTACATTTTTCACCATTAGATATTTTGGACATCCTTAGGTAGAAGGAGATGAGAGGCTTCTCAGTCTTAAAAACCTCACTATGCGGTCAAAGAATTCATTAAAAGATTTAGGTCCTTTATATCTCAGGTTCTCCAAAACAGTTCTCCAGAAACCAACTGCTATTTCTTCATATGACAGCAATTGATTTCTGACTCCCCAGATTAAAGATGTCATTCGCAATCCTAAAGTTTTAAAACCCAGTGTCAGGACTGACTCTGTTCTCATCCAGACATCTATGTTTTCTGCCTTTTGCAAAAATCAAAGTTATATCAACTCAAATTTGGAACTTATCAGTCTTTGCTGAAATAAGACCTACGGAGCATATTAAAACTACTTTTTATATTGCAGTACACTGGGACCCTTAACAATGATGGCATGGTAAAGCTAACAATATAGAACATCACTGACCCCTAAATTTCAAAGAGCCAAGCAAGGTGTTGAGTCTTATGGGAATTCTCAGAACAGATCTAAGTCCTTTGGGATGTGGTTGGAGATGCTTCTCTAAAAATTTTAGCCTAGCTGAAATTGTAAATACAACATATAACTTTTATTCAGGCTCTTGGAAAACCATCAGCCTACCTCATTCTTTCTCTTGAAAAATCCATTTCAAATATCTCACTTTTTGCATAAGATGAAACACAAAAGGTTGATATTTACAATCCTTACAACACTCTTTTACACTGCTGGATTATCTCTCTACATAAAAAATTATAAAGGCTCAATGTTCATCTTTCCACTTTTACATTTGCAAGCATATGATTAATGTCTTCTACATATTACATAACCACTGAAAGCCATGGTTATGGGCAAACTTTCAACTACAAGTCATGTATGGATAGTTGTACTATCAGTTTTACAACCTGGACTTTCCAAGTTGTTCTTAAGAGGAAAAATCTTAAGCAGGCAAGATTGCAGATTTCTTTGCAAAACTTATCACTGTTTTGTGACCCTTCCTACACAAGTACCATAATTTGAAAACAATGAATCTTACTTAAAAAATACATTCAGATCAGTTTTTTTGGTTTCAAGCCACAAGCCTTGATAAAATTTATCAACCACACCCAATCCAAAATCTTCTTAATCATCTCCCCTCAAACAGGTTATGGCCCTCTTTTAGAAAATTTTTATTACCCAGTGATGCTTTTGTGCAAATTTGACTGAAATTGTCCATTTGTTCTGAAGGTTCTGTATTTCTTTGTTTATGTAAACAGACAAGACACTCACAGTTACCAAATTTTCAGTTGATGAGCCTAGTTTGATATTTCAACTCAAGTGACCTAAAATGAAACATGATTTGTTAAACCTGTCAATAATTTTAAAGGTTGATATAAACTGTAATATTTTAAACTTTCATGATACATGTTAACCCTCTAACGCCCTGGAGCCTCTATTTACAAAAGCGTCTCCCGTATGCCGGTGTTCAGGAGTTAGCACCGAAGTGGAAAAAGTTTTTAAAAAAATCACAACACGCTTAGTTTTTAAGATTAAAAGTTCATTTTTGGCTCCTTTTTTTGTCATTGCCTGAAGTTTAGTATGCAACCATCAGAAATTAAAAAAATATCATTATCATATATAAATATTGAAATATATGACAGTGCAAAAAAATTTTCATATATAATTGTATACAAATCGTGCTGTGAGCAAAACAGTTAAAGCTAACGGGTTATTTTTTTCTCTGTATTGTACACTAAATTGCGATGATTTTGGTATATAACAAATTGTAAAACGATCAAAGCAACACAGAAAATATTATCACAAAATGATGCATGAATTAATGTAACAGCGGACGTAAAAAAATTTTTTTTCAAAAATTCACCATAAATCGAAATATTGTGCTAGAGACTTCCCGTTTGTTGAAAAAATGAAGCTAATTGATTGAATATTACTAGACTGTAAGTGTTTTAGCTTACAATTGCAGTTTTGACCATTTCAGTCGAGTTAAAGTTGACCGAAAGTCGAATTTTTCTATTTATCGTGATTTATATGAAAATATTTCAAAACTGATAAAGCTACAACCATGAGTTATTTTCTGTTGTATTGTACATGAAATTGCACACATTTTCATATATAAACTTTATGTAACGACTAATATAAAACGGTGCAAACATTACGACAACGTGGACGAAAGAATTTCTGAGATGTTTGGCCGAGTTACAGCGGACGTAAGGAAAATGTTTTTTTCAAAAATTCACCATAAATCGAAATATTGTGCTAGAGACTTCCAATTTATTGCAAAATGAAGGTAAATGATTGAATATTACTAGAATGTAAGAGTTTTAGCTTACAATTGCGTTTTTCGACCATTTTGGTCGAGTTAAAGTTGACCGAAGGTTGAAATTTTGGCAGTTATTGTGATTTATGTGAAAATATTTCAAAACTGATAAAAGCTACAACCATGAGTTATTTTCTGTTGTATTCTACATGAAATTGCACACATTTTCATATATAAAAGTTTATGTAACGACTAATGTAAAGCGATGCAAACATTACGACAACGTGAAAGAATTTCTGAGATGTTCGGCAGAGTTACAGCGTGCGCAGGCGTAAGGAAAATTTTTTTTTTTTCAGAAATTCACCATAAATCGAAATATTGTGCTAGAGACTTCCAGTTTGTTGCAAAATGAAGGTACATGATTGAATATTACTAGAATGTAAGAGTTTTAGCTTATACTTGCGTTTTTTTACCATTTCGGTCGAGTTAAAGTTGACGAAGGTTGAAATTTTGCAGTTATCGTGATTTATATGAAAATATTTCAAAACTGATAAAAGCTACAACCATGAGTTATTTTCTGTTGTATTCTACATGAAATTGCGCACATTTCCATATATAAAACTTTATGTAACGACTAATATAAAACGGTGCAAACATTACGACAACGTGTGAAAAGAATTTCTGGCGCGGACGTAAAGGAAAAAGTTTTTTTCAAAAATTCACCATAAATCGAAATATTGTGCTAGAGACTTCCAATTTGTTGCAAAATGAATGTAAATGATTGAATATTACTAGAATGTAAGATTTTTAGCTTACAATTGTGTTTTTGACCATTTTGGTCGAGTCAAAGTTGACCGAAGGTTGAAATTTTGGCAGTTATCGTGTTTTTATGAAAATATTTCCAAACTGATAAAGCTACAACCATGGGTTGTATTTTGTTGTATTTTACATGAAATTGTGCACATTTTCATATATAAAACTTTTATGTAATGTCTAATATAAAACAGTGCAAAAATTACGACAAAATGACGAAAGAATTTCTGAAATTTTCGCCGGAGTTACGCGCATGAGCGTAAGGAAAAAGTTTTTTTAAAAATTCACCATAAATCGAAATATTGTGCTAGAGACTTCCAATTTGTTGCAAAATGAAGGTAAATGATTGAATATTACTAGAATGTAAGAGTTTTAGCTTACAATTGCGTTTTTGACCATTTCGGTCGAGTCAAAGTTTTCGGAAGGTTGGAAATTTTTGTAGTCGGCGACAGTGCGTCCACTCGGCACCCAACAGACAATTTTAGTCGACATATAATACTTCCAGTCGGCGTTTAAGGGCTAAGTATCTCTCAATGGGACAAGGTCCATATAAATTTACATGACAGGTTAGGTAAGGTAAAGGAACCTTAGAGTAATTTTGTGCACTTTTGGTAGGCTGCCACCAGCTGTGGAGTTTGTAGCACACCAACAGAAAAAAAAAAAGAAACAAACAGTACAAAATAGGAAAAAGTAACAAGTCCACTGGAATGTACGGTAACATGTTCCAAGGAGATGGAGGTAGGTTATGATTTGCAATGTAGGTTTATACTAATACCACCCTGGGACTGCTTGTGGGTGACAGATGAAACTGGCGTGCATACAAACTTACAAAAAATCTTTATTACCACTAAAGGTACAAAACAGCATTCATTAAGCAAAAACATACATAATCTCGACCGCTGAATAGCCTAATGAACTAAAAATTAAAAATTAACCTTAATACTTCAGTGGCCTCTGACACAAAATGCACATATACAGTACTGTACCAGTAAGAAAATAATGAGGCAACATAAAATAATAACATAACATAAAAATCAGTAACCACTTGACTGCAGGGCTTTGTGGTGACAAGTATACCCTAAAAGTGTGAAGAAATTGAGGAGTTATGAGATCATTGTGGCTATTACAAATACTTGTGTATCTGGTAAAAAGTTAATGGATACACAAGAAGAATGATAAATGTAAAGCTAAATGGAAAAAGAAATGAAATAAAAATATATTAATTTAAAAACTTGATGAAAGTGGGGAAGACCATTATAGCTGTTGTATTCTACAATGAGACGTGAAAGAATGAGTGCTGTCTCTCTCATCTGATGGGTCAAAGTTGTATGTGCCCATGGCATGGTATCACTTCACTGATGATTTTCTAGCTCTTCTTATCCTATTCCAAGACTTCAGAAACTGTGTATGGAGAACTCAGCTCTGAGGAATAGGGCTGGTAACAATTGTTTGGTTTTTTGTTTCAATATTCTTCATTTACAAGCTTGTTTCTTGGTGGGAAGTTCCCTTCTCCCTCTGCCCCTCCATGTTGGAGGGGCTCAGGGACCACGATACACACATACACACACACACACAAATGTGTGCACACATACACAAAAACTCAGGTGGAAAGGGAGACTTATCCTCTGTTGAGTGTCTGGAGATTGCTCTATTGCATACAATGACTATTGTAGGGAAGTGTATTTATTTATAAGAAAAGTTAATTTTATTTAAAAAAAAGTAATTTTTCCTTGTTGAGTATGTTTATTGATCTGTATAAATGTATGAATTAGATTTTCATGTATATACATTTTCTTGTTCTTTTTCAGAGTTCACAACGAGCTTCACACTTCTTGAATGTTGAAGAGGAGAGGCAGATGGTAGGTCTTTTCATATAGCTCGTGTTGCATTAGTTTATTACTAAAGGTTTCTGTATGATGATATTTTATATTCATGATGCTCGAGTGCAAAGTTATTTCACAAATAACTTTCCTTTTATTGTCATTGTAGAATTATTATGGTAATAAATGCCTCTGATAAGTAATGTAAGTCTAGTAGTAGCGTACTAATAAATATGATGACCCCATAGAGCATTAGTGCTAATTGCATGTATGCAATGTATGCTATCTAAAATGCTTTTCTTCCTGGCACCACCTTCACTTCTCCTTACCAACACCACAGCCCCTCTTGGACGCTCTGTCTTCAACTTATGGGCATTTTCTTTAATATCACTTATTGGCATATACCACCCACGCTTGTCATTTATCAACATAAAGTGACCCATCAACTGGTTCTGAAATGCTAGCAGTGTCAGGAGTACAACCACTATGTACAACCACTATGCAAGATTGTCTTTCACTCCTGGTTTAAGGGTGTGAAATGTCAGATGATTAACTCAGGTGATCAGTGTTGCTTCAGATGCAACTGAAGTGATTGCTGGTAAAGTTGCCTTTGAGGGATAATTACTTCCAAAGATGACCGGTGACTGAGAATGATGTGCCAAATCAAGGTAGTTGTTTTGTTGAGACAGGAACTGTGCTGACACCTCAGTGAACTTGCTGATCTGAGAGTCTGCGGGAAAGACTTGCCACTGCCAAATTGATCAGCATACCCAGGCACCATGTCTGCTCTGTGAACTAAAGATTTACCTTTTCAAAGTTTTATTGTGACCCTTAGATTGTGAGAATGAGATGCGACATGCCACAAGTGTATTTCAGTCTCCATTCATATCGAACATGAGGATATTGTAAGTGAACCAATTGCATATTGTACCGTAAAATTTTTCCATGGTTAAAAAAGAAGAAAGTAGATTTCCATGTGACACTACCAATTACAGTTTTAGTAATTCAGTCTATTGTAATACTGGAAATTAGCAAAAAATAAAAAAATAAATAAAATATAACCATACTGTCCCTTGGAAAAAACAGGACAACATAAAAAATTAGTACTGTATAACTTTATTAAGTACACATTTTCTTGGAACAAGCACAGGCATTCTACTTGTAAATCATGTACAGTATCTCTAAAAACTCATCAAGATCAGAGTGGGAGAGGCAGAACATCTGAACAGAATCTTGTATGTTAACAGTGCACCTGCATAACATCATGGTATGTAAACAGTAGCAGTCAGTAATGTAGTGAGTTGGAAGGTGACTAACCTGGAGACTCCCATGATGGTACATTGGATGGTGTGATTGCTGCTTCCGGTACTTACATTGACCATTCTTCCATTCTTGCCTATCCTACCTCTGCTGTGCCAAACACTCCAAGGCCAGCCTTGTAAGTGCTAAGTAAATTAGCTCAGCGGCCCACTTAACCTGCTTAATAATATTAACAACTACTCCAAGGTGACCTGATAAGGTAAGGTGACCTGATAAGGTGAAGGATTTGTTGAAGATGCAGTGGCCTTTTCTCAGGTTAACTTCTATGAGCACTTGGCTGCAGTCAAGAGTTGATGCCTGTCTTAGTCATGGCAGATGCCTCTGCTTTGGCAGTGGCCTCCCCAATCATGACCACTTTTGCTGATGTTACAGCTGTCCCTGTTGTTCTTGCTGTTGCTGCTTCAGCAGCAGAGATACTAAACCCCAAAGGAAATAGAGACCTTGAGGGGCTTCATGCAAAAGAGTTACTTTCTCCACTGCCAAAACAGGATTCATCAAGTTGGCTGCCAAGGCTTTGGTCCAGTCATCATTGTAATTATATCTCTGGCTCAACATGAATGCAAACTTTGCCTTCTCTGGTGTGTTTTTTGAGGAGGGCAAGGCATAGTCCTGAAGGGTCTTTTTATTAAGATAAAGGATGTTGACTTTCGTATCACACCAGTATGCAAATTGTGGGGGGGACATGGTTTTGAGGTTCCTCAGTGACATTCGTGGGCTGTTCTTGAGACAAGTTTTGGTCAAGAACAGTCTATCCAGAATGGTTTTGTGTTTGGTTCCTCCTGACTCTTTCTTGAAGAGTAAGGTCTGGTTCTCAGGACTCCATCTAATGGACAGTTTTTTTTTTTTTAAGTCCCTCTTTGGTTTACAAAAGGATGTGCAACCAAACCTTTAGGGACAGCTGTGCCAATGGCAATGGGCTTGAGTAGAGGCTAGGCCTCTTTCAAATCCTTGTTGAAGGGATAGGAGTCTTCTTACTGTTTCAGTATTCTCTGAGGTTCTGGCCTGAAAGTGAGGCAAGGTGAAGTAGAAGGGAGGAGGGTGCTGAGACTGGCAGTCCTCTCCTACTGTTGTTAGTTAGGGGATGAAAGCCATACCACAGGACAGTTTGGCAGTAACAAGGGCCATAAGCATAGTTAATCTATATCCTTTGAGAGGACTGACACCATCCCCTTTCCATTTGATCTTGTTCCCAGCCTGTTCTCCAGATTGGCCAAATCTTTTGTCTTGTATACAAAGCATGGACAGTACCAGTGGCAGGTCATAGGGGTCAAGTAGTCAGTGGACCAGCATGTAATAGGGTATTCAAGGTTGGGGACAGTGATAATTGACCTATTTACTACCATGTTAAACAGAAAGCTCATGATACCCTTCTCTCCCATTCCAGACCCATGGGCTATTGTAGAGGATGCCTTTTACTGTCCACGGGACAACCTCAGTGGGCATGCATTTCCATCACGTGGCGAGATGTCTAGTGAGCAACAATGTATTGGTCATACCTGGTCTCAGGATGACTATAGTTGCTTCTTTTTGGCCACATGTCATAAGTCAAAGTAGATGTGTATCAGTCAAAGTGGACCATCTTCTGCCTTTTATGTCCTGAGAGATCTCTCTTTGGTTGGAGCCTCCTTTCATAGAATTTGCAATTCTTAGCCTCCCTCTGCTGAGACAAAATCATCTCGGTTCTGCAGTAAGGAGGCTATCACTCAGCTCACTCCCAGTCGTTTTGGTTGAAGGGTATGGACTTCTCTTCCTTGGATGAGGTCTCTATGGTCATGAGGAATTTTGAGTAGTATTAACCAACCTGCAAACTCAAACATCTGGATGTAACACTTATGCTCCATAATCTTACTCAGATGCTCTGTTAGTTCCTGAGGGAGGCTTTGGACAGGGACTACACACTCAGGCTGTCTTCCTGCTTACCATAGCGTTGACAGAGAAGTAGGCAAGCTTCATGATCTATCTTGGTGTGAAAATAGAAAGCTGGAGATCTCTTTTGTTCGTGTTTTTCTTGAGTTTATGGCAGAAATTCAGAACCTGTTGATCCTGATGAGAGATTTGAAAACTTTTCAATCCCCTCCCTCTGAAACTTTGTAGGTTAGGATAAAAAAATAGATGCTGCTGTGTCCAGTGAGAGTTGTTGCAGCACTGCCTGCATAAGACTTGAGATCTTAGTCTTGAATGTCGACTACTCTATTCAGTATTACTGGCAGGCACAGGAGGAAGTTGTCTAGCAACATCATCTTGTGTGGCTTAAGGAGTTCACTAATCAGGTGCAAGAGTTGTTGGATGAGGATAACAGCTCCATACCCTGGGTGAGGACTCCAAAACTTTAGGGCATTGCTCCTCCCTCCTTGGTATTCAAAAAGAAGTTTTTGGTTTCATAGGTACTGAGAGTGGGTGTCTGTTGCTTCCAGACCACATTTACTTCTTGTTACCTTAGCAATGTTCCCCACAAGTCTTTGGACACCTCTTTAGGACCTGAGGTGGCTGCTCAACATCCAGATGCAGATGAGTTAAACAACAGATTATGGTATCCCTAATTTCATTTGTAGCTGGTAGATGTGACTCCCTCTGTTGCCCTTTAACTTCTTGGGTTCAGCAATGATTGCATGAGGTGCAATAATAGAAATGGGGTGGTGTCTGGCAGTCATCACAAGAAAATTATTATTTTGAACCATGAAATTTGAATGAATTGAGGGAAAACATTCATTTTGCTGGTCTGGTTCATAAATAACAATACTGTATGGCAACACTCAGACCTCATCTCACTGAGGGGTGGAATAATAGTTACCCTTAGGATTTTGTGAGGGTAGGTGCTACATCTCCATGTCCCAGTACAATACATGTATATATTTGGCCATAAATATGGAGTGTTACTACTTTTAGTTCTTATGTCACAATATAATGTTAGCTGTAATTTTAATTTTGCAAAATCAAGTAAAAAAATATTTGAACATATATAACTTTTGATAGAATTTTTACGAGTGTCTCAGCAAAGAGGTCCTGCGCAGGGTTAGAAATGTTCACTTCCTGTGATAGGTACAGAAAATATTTTAAAATTTGTTTATACCATGTGTATATGCATATCTTCCTCTTTCCATTAATGTGTTTGTATTTTTTAAATTGGCTGACCTTTAAATTTGCCTGGTCTAGGGGTTTTGTTAATGTATATTTAGCCAGAGTTGTAAAGGTTAAACAAGGGTGGGGGGAGGGCAGATGGTAGGTGATTATTATCATAGTGTTGTCTGTAGTAATGTTGCTACCTTCTGAGCTGGTCATTCCATCCCACACAGGGTACCCAGGTTGTCCAAAATTTCCTAGATTGAGGTTATGGGAAAGCCAGACTTTGGCACAGAATTCTGTCAAAATTGACATCAAATATCCTGGCTCTACAGGTGATTGCAAGAGTCAACCTTTCCCCGCTCATGTACTGTACTTGACTGGGAAGCTGGCATTCTTTGGTCGGGAGAACAACACCAGTCTTGGTCTTCAGATAGTACCTCCCAAATAAGGAGTGAGTTTTCATAAAAGGTAGTTTGTATCTTCATAGGAACAAATTGCAAATTCATAATTGGCATTTTTCGTAGATTTACAAACTGAAGTCTGTTATCATTTTCTCACCTTCGGTCAAACTGGGGTTGTCCCTGTTGTCAAAGAAAAAGGTGTCACTAATAGTTGAGTGAGTGGATGGGTCTCCCAATCCTCATACTTTTTTGCCATTAGTTAACTCTCTTGTTAGCAAGTTTCAGCTACAGGACCTGGTCTGGTTAGACTACTTGGTAATAATAATCAGGTTTGTGTATCAAGGAGAAAATTGAAATAATCCTGAATTTACCATTATTAATTTGGAATGAAGGCACGCTAGTTTTGCTGGGCATGTCTGACCTTCCCTCAATTCCCAAGTAGCTTCACCATGTTTTATATGATTTATAGTATTTTGTTGTAGAGCATACTTCCTATTTGACTTAATGTATTTTTTTGTATTCAAACAGGTCCATTATTATGAAAATTCTCTGAAAGAATTTTGCAAGAGATTCCGTGATCCCAGAGATGCCCGCATCAAAATGCCATTGTCTGTCATGACAACAGCTCAGCATTATTTCAAGAGATTTTATTTATATAATTCAGTGATGGATTACCACCCAAAGGAGATTTTGTAAGTTCATTTATTCATATTGTGTTTACCAGCCTCTTGAGAGTTGACTTGAAGTCTTGATTTTTATTTTATGTAAGTAAATAAAAGTACTTTATAATAATTCATTTGTATCCTATGATGGGATACTATGTGCTTATTAAATGGTAATTTTGGAGTTGATGATAAAGAAGTCACTATTAGCCACAGTATGTGTCATAACTCTTATTATTGTGGATCTTCGATGCAGTTTATGTAATTTTTTTACTTTTCAGAGTCACGTGTGTTTACCTTGCATGTAAAATTGAAGAGTTTTATGTCACCATAAATGACTTTGTCCACAATGTGAAAGGAGATAAAAAGAAAGCTGCTGAGATCATTCTGAACAATGAACTCCAACTTACCCAAGAATTACAATTCAATCTCATCATTCATCAACCGTATCGACCTGTAGAAGGATTACTCATTGACATTAAAGTATGCATTTATCTAATTGTAACCCCATCAGTCATATATGTGCTTATATTTGTGGTCTTGAATGTCCCCATACTGATCAGTCTTTTGTCTACCAGGCAGAAGTAGTGTGTAGTTTTGAGATGCCAAGGCTTTCCTTCGTAAAGATACTGCTGGTGTAAGTGCCTTGGGTAAAGCAGAAACCACTGCAAATGAAAGCATTGAAAGCAAGGCAGGAACTAGGGGAGCAGCAGGAGCGTTAGGCAAGGAAGTTGGGGTCTTGGAAAACTTGGTTACTGAAATGACAAAGTTACTTGTGGAAGAGGCAAGAACAGAGATAGTCATGGTTTTATTACTGTTATTAATTATGTAAACCAGTTGGGAACAGATGCAGGATGCAGTGGCTTGGAACGAATGGATGAGGCTTTGAAAACTGCATTGCTCAAGGTTGTGAGTTTGGACATTGGGGTGGAATGCCCAAATAAACTTGAGTAGATGAGATGATAAAGGGGTCATGAATACTGTGTTGCTCGAGGTCATAGGATTGGACATATAAACTAGAATTGCCAAATATGCAGAAGCAGTTGAAGACTGCTGGTATTCGGATACAGAGAGGCACTCAAGTATGTGGTCATACTGTCATATGATGCAGCATAAGAGAACAGGAGCTACTGTAGAGCTTGGATACAATTGATCATAGGGAATCCAGGAACTGAGGAACTGTCCTAGAAAAGCAGGTAAGCTCATGGCCATAACCTGACCATGAGCTGAAGAGGTTGAGGCCATGGAAGGTGGATCAGGTAACTTCACTCATAAGTAGGCAGCAGGACTGGGAACTTACCAAGGCATCAGACAGCTGAGATAGTGTCACTTTCGAGTTGACTACAGCAAGGAACTGTCCTAGAAGAGCAGAAACAGCTCAGGGCCATAACATAATAAAAAGAAGTCAGAATGTGGAGGATGATGAAGATGATCTGGCATTAGTTTTAGGATAGAAGATAGGTGGATCAGAAGGACATGGCAAATGAGGGTGCTTCCTCAATGACAACATGAAAGTACTGCAGGACTTACCATCCCTACTAGCACAAGTACATTGACAATGATAATGAAATGCCAAACCAAAATGCAGATAATATCAAACACAAACAAAATTACTTAGTAGACTGAAAAAAAATGGGAAACCAAGGATAACTGTTACTTTTACAAAGGCAATAAGGATATGAATCCCTAAGTAAACATTATTGTGCAAACACTGAACCCAAGGCAAGGAGAGAAAATAATGTAAATAGTCCAACCATGCAGTCAGCAAACCCCAATTTAGAAATAATGCGAACAAGAAAAGCAAAGTAATTGAATAAAGTCCGAAAACTACATTGACAGAAGTTAGTGTTTAGTAAGGAAAAACTAGCTGAAAAACCTACATAAATTAAAATCATCACACAAAGATGCACTGTAAATAATATTTTGTCAAGGGCACATCACTAAATGCAGTAGAAATACTGGTCACTCTTGGAAGGAATGGCAGAATATCTAACCAATGCCGAGGTGAACATAAGAATGAATGTTAGTACTGTATCTTATCTACAAAGATTTGGGAGTTGGTTAAACATGTGTGCTGAAACAGTTGTCTTTTAAATGCTTCATGCATGTGAATGCATTCTGCACAGAGAATATAATGAATTATGGGTTTGTATAAACTATTTTATTGTGTAGACTCAAACCATTATAGGCCCATTAAAAAAAAAAAAAAAAGACTGTTCTGTCTGGGCACTTTTGAGACCCTAAGTCTGGGTTCATGTATGATTGGTGGGTTTCTGTGAAAAACAAGTTTAGTGTTATAAGAGGTCATTGCAGTGTTTGGTTATGTGTTCATACGAGAACAAACAATTGATTACTTTCCTTATCCTTGGTTTCAGAATGGGTGAGGGCTCCTTCATGTTTATTTATTTTCTTGTTATTTCATGCCTCTTCTCTTTAGTACCTCCTAGGTGTTGCATAGCATTTTACCTGCTGTATGCACATTGCAGGAGTGTGAATTGTTCAGAGGACAACTACTTAGAATTGGCACATAATTTTCCCACAAGTTGATTAAATTAGCTAGGCTCTCTTAAATCTTATCTTCTCATATTTTCCATCCTTACACTGTCCAGATAGATTTTTAATTATAGTCCTAGAACATGAAGGATGGTGAGGTTAGAAGGCATGCCTCCTTACCCTTAGAATTTGAGTAGCTGGTCCAGATCAAGATTTTTTGGTCCATTCTGGAACAGACTGATAACTCTTATGAAGCTTGCTTATCTAGGTATGGGGTCTGTAAGGGAGGAGGTTATCCGTCTTTTAAATGTATTTTCATGGTAGACTTTGGAAAATACCATGATTCAATTTAATAATGCATCTGATAAGAAATTTAAATCCACAGTAATATATAGTGACTCAAGGAGTGTTTTAGAAGCCCTAAAGAAATTTAATCCTGCCCATCCCGTAATTCAAAAGGCTCAGGAATGGCTTTTTTTATCTTTCCGTTTGCCACAAATTGGTTAAGTTTTGTTGGATTCATGGGCACACTGGTATAGAAGGGAACGAACTGGCTGATAGTAACGCAAAGGATGCTGCAAGATGTGATTTCTTAACTAGTAAGGTGCCACCTTTGGATATGTGCCCAGTTATTAGAAGATACATTTGTAAGAAATGGCAGCAGAGGTGGACTTCCCCCATTTTATCCACAAATAGGAAGTATAGAAATATTAGAAAAAGTATTGATTTTTCGAGTTTGGGTTTTAATCATAACAGGCTAGGTAGTGGGCAGTGCAGGGGATGACCTGCCAAGCCAACAGTGGGTGCAGGAAGGACAACCAGCAGGAGGCACTGATTGGGGTGAGTTGGACTGCACTGTATTGGGAATGAGCTCTGTTAGGATGCCAAATTACAAAGAAACCCAGGGACTGAAGCTAAGAATCACAGGGACTCGTTCACTTAACATCAGGTTGAAAATTGGTGCTGCAGTTAGTCACTTGTGGCAAGAATCCTTGCATGATGAAAGATTATTCATTGGTGAAATAGATCAAGCACTCCTGTGCACCAGATGGAGGATTCCTTAATTGGGATGTTTGGGATGTCTGTTGGAGAAAGGGACTATCCTCTGCAACCATTACAAAGTGCAAGCAACTCACTGATTTTGGGCATGTTCTCAGCTGGAGTAGGCCAGCTGCAGGGGCAACTGGGAAGCATGTCCAAGGAAAAGGGTTAACTAGTTGCATAATGGGTAGGTTGATTTATGTGCAGGAGATGTAAGCTTAAGACTGCAAAAAACTTGAAAAAGTACAAAATTTGTATTGTGAAAGTGTGTGAAACTTTCCAAGTTTCTAATTTTTATATGGGAATAGTGTCTAGGATTCACACTCTTAAATGAAAGCAATTACTATATATAAATAATAAATTTGTTCAACAGATACTTTAAATATGCAAAATAAAAGTTGATTAGAAATGCTTGATTTATGCATAATTAATAGAATTACTGTATTGTGTTAAAGCTACGAAGCACTCATAGAAAATTCTTTCTACCACAGACAAGATTCCAAAAGCTACAAGACCCAGAAAGGTTGCGACCTTATATTGAAGATTTTCTGGAGAAAGTAAATCTTACTGATGCCATTATATTGTATTCACCAGGGCAGGTAAATGTATTTCTGTACATGAACTTCAGCATGACATTGGATAAATAATTATTTTATCCTTGCTTTTAATTTGTTTTATATTATTTTTGAATTACAACAGGTTGGTGGTACCACCCCAGGGAGAATAACATTATACTATAGTGTCATCCGGGCACCAAAAAATTGTACTCTTATTTTATTTATCTTTGTTTACAGATTGCTCTTGCTGCTGTAACTACTGCAGTAAGCAGGCTTGGAGATAATCTAGATCAATATGTAACAGATATACTTTTCCCAGGAGACCAGAAGCAGCATTTAGCTAATCTAGTTGAAGCAGTTAGAAGTAAGTGGAATACTGTATGTACATTGATTAATTCTCACAAAATCCATTACCTTCAATTTATTCATATATTTTGGAGTGTTTTCAGCTATGTTTTATTATAAATATCACAAAGTTTTATGTTTCATGACAAACCCATGAGTCATAATGTCTTAATTTGATATGTATTTTCTGATATCTTTACAGTAAAAAAAAAAAGAATAGCCACAAGTGAATGTTAACACTTGTGCCCCTTCAACTAGCTGGTGGAGAGAAATTGTCTTCACATTCTCTCCTGCAACTGGCTTGATAACACAGCCATGAATTTTCTCCCTCATTTCACTCAACCAAATTTGGAAAATAAAAGTTATTCACTTCTGATTCCCTTTTTAAACAGTTGGATTCTGCTTTTAAAGAAGTAGATAGATAGGAAGTGGATCAGATAACAGTCCAATAGTAACACGTTTGCAATGGGAGACCTGACATAGGGCCACTTATTTCCAACAAATATACATCTAATTACACTTTATTTCTAGTAACAAAATTAAATGATAAAATGGATAAGAAAATAAAAGAATATGGACAGAAACTGACAAAATGATTGTACAGTAACCAAGTCCCCTCCACCAGCTCAGTGCGCTTATGTACTGTTGATGCTGTACTTACATGTATATAATAAACAAAATCAGCTTAAATGAAAGAAACTGCATAATGGGAGAGAGTGAAAATGAATTGAAATGAATAGAATAGAAATTGATTACATACTCATCTTAGAGAGAGATAGATTGGCATAAAGTAACTGTACTTATTTTACAATTAATTAATGTAGAAGATAAAACATCTGGAATAAAAGAAAAGGGAACAGAAATTGAAGTGAAGAAAATTGAAAATGATCAGGAAAACTGAAGTCTGATTGAGTGCACTCTGAGAGAGAGAAAAAAAGGGGGAGAGAGAATGGCATTAATTACCTGATCTCTACATGTACTCATTTAAACAAAAATTTACAACATTACAGAGGAGTACAAATAAATTCAATAATAAGAATATAAAAAGACCAGAGAGAGAGAAGAAAATAAGAGCCACGGTAAAAGATTTGGTATTTTAGCCGTAAATATTTAGCAATACAGACAGTCTTCGGGTTACGATGGGCTCGACTTACGACATTCCGAGTTTACAACGCTTTTCGAATATATTCATAAAAAAATTATTTCCTGGGTTACAACGCAGTTCCAGGTTTATGATGCTGACAATGCTGATCCGGTGGAAGAAATATGGCTCCAGAATGGCAGAATGGTCAAATTTTGAAGAGTTTTTCTGTTGAAAAACTCAATATAAATGCAGGATACATTGTTTTCAAGACACCCAAAGGATTAAAAGTAAGGTTTTCTTATGATTTTCAATGGTATTTCGGATGACATCAGTCCGATGACGATCGGAAGAAATATGGATTTGAAACGGCAGAATGGTCAATATATGGAGATTTTTTTAATGAAAATGCAATAAAAATGCTGGATTCATTGTTTTCAAGACACCCAAAGGATTAAAAGTAAAATTTTCAAGACACCCAAAGGATTAAAATTAAAGTATTTTGATGATGCCAGTCCGTAATATTTGGAAGAAACTCGTGTCCAACCGCAAAATGTCGGAAATATTTGGAGTGGATTTTTTTATGAAAAATCAATAACAAAAATGCAGGATTTTTATTTTATTTTCATGACTAAATACATTTTTTATGATTAAAAATTATTTACTAATTTTAAATTATTAATATTAAGGTAATCACTCTTAATAATTCATAAAAGTTAAATTAAAATCCTTTGAAATTTAAAAAGCCAACTGCCCATATCTCTCTCTCTCCAAATAACTCTCAGAATCTCTTCACTTTTCTCTCTCTCTCCAACTCTCTCTCTCTCTCTTTCTCCTTGAATAATTATAATTTGAGATTTGAGATTTAGGTCAACCACCCAACTGCCCATATCTCTCTCTGTACTGCATATATCCTTCAAAGAAACATGGGTTACTGTATATAAACATAAAAATATACCAAAATCCCATCATCAGTTGTGTGACAATTTTTTTTATTGCTTTGACATAGGGTTATGATGATACAATATCGGGCTCAGGGATTAGAAGTAGCCAATAACAGAGCTCAGAGCAACCCCTCTCTCCATGACATTACGCTATTGGCTGGCAGGACTGACAGTAGCCAATAACAACTTGTAACAACCCCCCTCTTCCCCTCACCCTCCTTGACGACATGCTATTGGCAGGAAGGGTGGGATTTTAACCAGTCACAAAGCTTTGCCTCACAGGCTTTGCATAAACTAAAAGGAGGGTGAGTAGTATTTTTTTCCTCTTCGAGAGACTCTCTCTGAGAGAGAGAGAGAGAGAGAATGACAGCACAAGAATTTTTAACAAATTTTGGGGATGGTTGACTAACCATGTTTGTATGATATATAAATGACACCTAATAATAAGTGCTAATTTTCAAATATTAATAAGATTAAATAATAATAATAATAATAAAATAATAATCAAATACAGACTAAGGGCAGAAGATCAGTTTTCCTTCCTTCCTTCCTTCCTAAATTATTTTCGCCAAAACAAAGAAATATAGATATAAATAGATCTTTTGTCCAGCCCTTCAAGCTATGGGGGAAAAAATACCGCTAGTTTGAGTCTTTCCTGATTACATCAAGTATTGAAGAGTTCATGGTAGAATTAAAATGCAAAGTAAAAGTAGTAGTACCCTACATCTTTAAGACAAAGAAAAACAATTTTTGTTGTTGTTAGTCACATTGGCCAGAGAAATGGATTAACATCTTCTGAATTGGGAGATTTGGATTTCTCTCTGTAATTTCTCTCTCTCTCTTATAAGATGCTCAGAGATGAAGTTGAATAAAGGAAGAGTTGCTCTCTCTCTAATCTCTCAGTCTCTATGTGATTATCCTCTCATCTCTCTCTCTCTCAAAAGCTGGGCCCTGCTTTGTGAACTGGTTACATTTTTGAATCCATTCTTTATAAAGTGATCAGCAGATTCTTCCTCATGGATTTGAATTTTTAAATCCATGGGTGGTGGGGGCAGTAGGAAACCTTGGAATATTTTTAAAACAAACTTCAAGAAAGCCAAGGTCTAAAAGGGGGTTCTTCCAGTTGAAATCACACAATCCAGGCTGTAAGAGTATTCCCATCTTAATTTAGCAGCTTCATTTTGTTATAGAAGAATAATAAAATTACACATTTCAGAAATTTGTGTTTTTTCCAAGATGATACAAACTTAAATTCTTTTTGCTATTAGGTTCATAACCAACTCTATATTTATACCTTTTGAAGAAAGTAATACTGATAGTTAAGTGAGTTCAAGAAGGACTTTTTGTTACAGGACCCTCCTCCTCTCACTTGTTTGGTTCTAGTTCAGGATTACAAGCTTCAATGACTGGACCATTTTTCACCAAATCAGATAAATTGTTTACAAAATTTGCAATTCACGATTTTTTGTATTGCAAACTCAGCACTTATAAAATCATTCTTTTTGTGACTCTTTTACATTTTTTTATAGGTTAAAAAAATTATTTACCAATTTTCAAATATTAATGTAAACACAGCAAAATCTGAAGAAATTGCATTCTAGCATATTTAAATATTTACATTAGTTCACACACACACACACACACACACACACACCTCCACAGAGAGAGAGAGAAGCTTTTAGAAATGAAGATTAGCATAGAGAGAGAGAGATTATTACAGTTTATTTAATGCATTTAATTGGCATATTATTCTATTGAAAACTTTTTAATTTACATAAAAATTAAACATAAACAGTTTTGGAGAAATATTTCCAACAGTATTTGAAAAAGATACAAACAGTATTTGCAGTTTAGCCTAAGAACAGATTTAATGGATATGTATTGTAAAAATTGTAATGACAATTAATTAGGTTCCCAATGAAAAGTTCAGAAGTCATGCAATTAAAAAAAAAGACCATAAACATCTGGGTATTACTGTTGCAAAATAAGTTACAAAACACTCATATTTAAATCCTTCATAGAGTGCTTTGGCTTCTTTGTTATATGTTATGGCTGCTATGGGCCACACAGTCACAAATGAAGCTCAGAATGTTTTTAATGTCCCATTTGAGACTTCTTGAGAAGCTAAGAACCGGGAAAGGGATTTGAGCAAAACCAGCTATCTTATATTTAGCTAGTTTACATATACAAAATTTACATATTTACAAAGAGTCATCTTGCCACTGTTTCCTGATGGAAAAATCATTTGTTCATTTGACCATTTGACCGGATTAAATAAAGGTGTAAGATTAATCAAGGGTTAGTTCAAACACACCATCCAGATGTAAATTAGTAAACTTATAGTTCTAGAGGTAAGAGTATGCCTGTTTTAGTGCCACTGAAACAGGTGAGCCAGCAGAGACAGGTACATCACTGTCACAAGAGCAGCTAACAGCAGAAGCCAATCAGCAGGTATAAGTGAGAGCTAGTTTGACAGGTGTTGGCAGCACTTTAGAAGTTGCATGCATTATGATATTGTCATGAAGAAGAATTCCAGTGCTTCACTTACACCCAATATTGGTCAGAGTAATCGCCCAGCAAGTGGTGCTAGTTAAGTAGCTATGAAGGCTGGAATAATGAGAGTGGCATGCAGAATTGGTGTAAATGTAAAAAGGTTTACTTTCATTTCACTGGTGAAGAAAATTGTTGAATATACAGTACAATGAAATGCATTTCTTAGTCATTTTCATGGTTGGCTAGCTTCTAATCATCCAGAAATCCCCTCAGCTCAGATGGGTATGGAATGAGATCTTTAGGAATATTTCCTCTGCTTTTGTGCAAAGGAAAAGCAGAGAGTTCCTCAATCAGGTGGAAGGGTGCTTAAAACTCTCTAATCCCAATTGAATTGTGAGGGAGATCTCTGGCAGGGTAGGAGCTGGCTGATCATGAGAGTACTGGAGTAATGAGTGTTGATGAACAAGTGAGTTTCTCAAGTGAGGGAAATCGCCAAGAAGTTGGAGCACCTTTCTTGTCATACTGTAGAGGTTTCAACAGGAAGGAGTCATAATGAACAGATCTTCAAGTCTAAATGGACTTCTGTAAGTAACAGATCTGTAAATCAAAAGGAAAACTGCAAGTTTAAAAGGCAAATATGGCTACTCCAGGTAAAAAAATGCCTATATTTGCTAGAGAGAGAGAGAGGTTATAAGGATTGTGAATGTTTCAACATTTTACCTGAGCAGTCTTAACCAATAGTGGTGGTGGATCCTACCAAAAAACTAGTAAATTCATATTGGTAACATGGCTGGTAAAACTTAATGCTTTGTCATTCCAACTGCCTGATCTAAGGATGGCAGGAAGCTCCAAGTTATGCTTGAAAGCCAAAAAGAAGACAGGGCCTGGACATCATGGGCTTTGATCCTGAGGGAGACAAGGACATCTTAGAAGCTGCAGAATAAGCCTGGGTAATAGCATGCATAAAGCCAGTAAGAGATGGATCTCTTTACGGGACTTGGGAGATACTGGTGACTTGTTTACAAGAAACCTAGAGAAAGGGAACAGAATGACTTGGGCATTGCAGGTAATCACAAAGACACCTCACAGGATACAGAAGATTATCCTCTGGTTAGTAGCAAGTGGACAGAAACGAACTGTCCATGCTGAAGACTGAGTCTGGACCACACTATTTTGGGTGTGTAGATGGAGAGAAGCACTTCTAACAAAGGTTCATAGGGCTGAGTGGTGAGGCTGCGCAAGACTAAGGACAAATTTAAACTTGATTTTATCATAGGGGGCTATAGAATTAGACTTCCTGAAATGACAAAGGAGAATGGATTCCTGAAATGACAAAGGAGAATGGAGAGGTTAATGTTATTCTAATGTTAAGGCTTTGCTGAATAAAGACTTACAAAAGGGCATTGTTAGATTAGTGACAACCAAGTGTTTCCTGTCAGTATGTTAAGGCAGGAAGATGTTTCCACGTTAATGAGGCTATATGTTCATTACAGCAAGCCATGAACCTTAGGTGAGTCCGAGAATCGTGAGAACAGGAAAGGGTTTACTAAACTTTTGCAGCCCTGGGGGAACCTGACTTACCCTTGTCAAGGCTCTGGTCAGAGAGGCACAAGCAAATCTAGACTCTACTTGTTTACCTCTGCTTAAATTAAGATTTCATGATGTGCGAGCAGCGGCCACTTTCAATTTCCTTAAGAATCTTTGTATGGAGAAAGTTGTCAGTGTGGTGCAGTGGAGGTGTAACTCTGTATTTGCCTCACCCTATCTGTGAGATGTTGAAATTCAATATGAATTGTGCAAAACTCTTTTGCCCCTCATTACAGCAGGGGAGCTCAAATCCTGAACAGTTAAGGTAATTTTACTCTAACCTTTCTTGTTTAGTTAGGAAATTGTCAAGTTTTGGGGAGTGTGAAGGTACCTATGCTGTATTAGGTAAGGAACCTTATTCTCTTACCATCATTGCTCTGCTGGCCTAGGCAGAAGGCCTTGTGCCTCACTTGCATCACAGTGAGAGTGGTATCCCTGGCAAGGAACCTCCAGCATTGTTAGAGGTCTTGCCACCTAATGCGTTAGTCCTTGCTTGCTGGCAGTACCAGTAGATGGATACCAATCATTAGGTAAGTAGCGTCTTATTCCTGGTGGGATTTTATGGTTTTCTTGGGTTTATTTATTTTGTCCTCGCACCTTTCCCATCTCCTTGGTTCAATGCTGGAATCAGCTATCACAATAGAGAGGCATGATTCATTTCAAAAATAAAAATTTTTATAATAAAATTTATTTTTAAATACTTACCTCTCTATTATTTACCACCCCCACCTCCCCACTCATGTGGAGAGAAGAAAAAACTGAATGGAAAACTATAGATGCTCAAACCACCCGAAAGGGATGGGTGAATATAAGGTTCAAACTAAACGATCCTATTATTATTGTTTTTGTTTACTTTTCACACTATTGTTGCCCTGCCTGATGCAGGAAATACAGCTATCATAACAGAGAGGTAACTATGTAAAAAATTAATTTTATCATAATTTTTATATTCAATAAACATTTACTTATTTCTATTTTGTAAAATTTATGTAGAATATGTTTCATTCTCATTTTCACCAAATAGCTTTTAAGGCAGTGTTCTGAGTTTAGTGTATCATAACATACAGTGAAGAATATATAACATTACATGCTATTGTGGACAGATTTGATGTACAAGTTTCATCAGTACTAAAAAATTTTAAGTCAGGGTACAAGATTAATAGAGTGAGCTTATTATTTTGCTTAATTAATAGATTTATAATAGCATCCATGGAAACTTGGTCTCCATTTAAGAGCTGGTATCAACATGCTTTATTCACAGAAGCTGACTGAACAAGAACAGGAACAATTGCAGGCTGTTAGTGCATCTTCAAGGTTTTATTTTTTAAATGATATGTCTAGTATGAATTATAGTAACCATCCCAATTTTTGTATTGTCAGAAATCAAGAAAATGGTAAAGAATGCAGAGGCTCCCATGCCAGATACTAAGCGGAAAGAGATCGAAGCAAAACTGGAGAAGTGTCGTAACCAACAAAACAATCCCAATTCTTCACAGTACCGTGCTAATTACTCTGAAATGGATGATGACGACTTGCCTATTGCTGGATCACCCATGCAAGAAGATATAGCTCTAGGAGTGGAAAGGATAAGGTCGCCACCAGCTTATTGATTGTGCATTGCTTATGTTGATGGGTTGGCATCTTGTCAGTGTGATTCTACAGGTATTTTTTTTCAAATTTTTTCAATTGAAATAAGTCAGGCTGCTTCATAGCAATTTTTTCACGTGGCAACTTGGTTATCAGTTCATATTAATCCATCCATCATGAGTTTTTTGTGTTGCTCATAATTCACTTTGTTTAGTCTGTATTAGATGACATGAACTACTATGTATTTTTCTGTAAGAAGAGTACAGGCAGTCCCCAGTTAACGGCGGGCTCGGTTAACAGCTATCCGGTTTTATGGCGCTTGTCTGGCGACGAAAATCAGCCGATTTCCGCTTATCGGCGCCGATACATACCTAACAGAGGTGCCGATTTTCGGAGTCGATAACCCCAGAAAATCGCCGATTTTCGGTTAGCAGCAATTTTTGGTTATCAACACACCTTTAGAAACGGAACCCCACCGATAACCGGGACTGCCTGTATTTAATTGTATGAAATAATTCAGTGCAGCCTTATCATGTGTTTTAGAGTGCACTTGCCTGAATTGCAGTGGCTCAAGGAAAAGTGTTATAGGTACCTTAAGAACCTTTAAATGGTAGAAGGGTGAGTAGTCAGCCAAAAATTGCTGTACTGTCAACCAATTACTGTTTCCTTCTTAAATTCACTATTATAGATATCAGTAATGCCGAAGAGTGTACAACACATTATAAAATTACTGTTATGGAAATCAGAAATAGAAACGATTACGTAACTGGATGAAAAGTACCTCACCTTGGTAAAGCCCATGCTGTTTGAAAGGTACCTCACTGTATCTGTTGATATGATTATATTGTAATAAGTTACTCTACTGTATATTAAACCCTGTGTATTGTACTGTGGTGAGAGAGTACAAATAGAGGAAAAAACTTGATTGAAAAAAAAAATACTTTTCACAAATTTGGCTGTTATTTTCAACATTTACAAGTTTCTAAACATGACTTTACATGCTACATTACAGTTTGTAAGCAATTACTGTTTGGAATTATTTTCATGTATATTGCCATTTTATTAATTTGAAGTTAGTTGCCATAACTGACAGGCTGCACATCCATTAATTTACAAGCTAAATGGAAAAAAAGCATCCTAGGCTCAGTCAAGTAATTTTGATAAAGCAAAAACAAGAAATAAGAAACAATCCATAGAAATATGATGCACTTGAATAAAAGCAGTCAAGTCATTCATGAATACATGTTGATCTGCCTAAGATTTATTATTAAAAAGCAAAAGGCATTTATCAAAGTATAACATCACTGTGGTATTTGAGAAAAACAGTTGATAAATTATAAAAATCTGTGTTGACAATTTTCATATTTTACCATTTTTTTCTTTCTAACTACAGTAATGTACAGCTATTGTAGACTATACAACACTGTAAATATATAAAGTTATGTATACAGTAAATATAAAGTTATTTACAGTGTATATCTGCAAGTACAAAATAATAGCTAATTTTCTCCTGCAGGCAGAAACAAAATCTAATATCATAGTGGACCCTGGATTAAAAAATTTGCAGGACTCTGGAAACTGAGGCAGACTCAGATTAGAGCTGTTTGCTACAAGCCTGAATTACAAACTTCCTCTCACTCAACTTAACCAGGTCCAGGAGGAGACAAACGGAAAATTTATGCTTTAACCCCTTTTGGCTTGCTTCACCCAAGTGTTGTGTAAGACCAGTATGATTTTAATAGCACCTATACAGTATGGCTTACACTGACTGGTTTGCTAGTACGCTGTCTCTGTTAGTGAACCACCCAAGGAGGCACCCTTCAGAAAGTTGCTCATGAAGGAGCCTCACCTTTAAAAATTCTATGACTGTCCAGAAACTCTCCAGCATGACACATTAAGACTGTCAAGGGAGGGCCTAGAGAGAAAACTTTTCTTCATTCACTGCTGCAGCAGTTGCATGGCCTTTTAAATCCTGAACTGTTAACTTGTGTCAGTCAAAGAGACTAAAGATCGTTGGTTGGTATACTTTGAAAGATGTCAGCTTCTCAGTGCCTGTATACCTTAATTACATTTTTATTTTACATTGTCTGCAGGAGAAACTATTGGTTTTTGTGCAATTAAAGGATATAGTGCAGCTATTGCACACACATTCTCAAACTTAATGGTACCTGATTCCAAGGATCTTGAACAGTTGCTTCAGCACTGAGAAAGGGGTTCCTTGTAAATATTCAAGTGCCAAAGTAGGATCTTTTCACGGTTCTTCATTCCTATACCAAGGCTGTCTTTGAACTTCTGGATAATGCTTCCTTACAACAGCTTTTTAGGAAGACAGCTTTATTACTTGCTTTCACTTCCTGTAGACAAGTGAATGCATTGCAGGCCCTTTCAGGCAATGTCACTCTTACCAGGGATTGGTTGTTTATTGGAGTTTTTGTAAATGTCCTGATTTTATTAAAAATGCTTTTAGCAGGCTCTCGTCATCTTATTGACCCTCTAGCTATCTTTTCAATGGTCATTGGCAGTGCTAAAGATGGTTTTCTTTACCCAATTAGACCTGTGTTGCAATATCTCAGGACTAGGAATCTTTGAGTGAATGGTTCCAGGCTCTGTTTTCACAAATTAGTAGGTTTGTCTCATTGAATACATGCATACTGGCTTTGACAGGTTATTATTCAAACCTCTGAAGGGGGTATCTGAGGAGGAAGCATCTCAAGTAGGAGTGACAGTTCTCACTATTGGGCCACTTTGACTTCTGTTGCATTTAAGATATCTTGGCATTTCAGGTGTCCAAAGAGCAAGGAATTAGAAGTTTCAGTCAACTTTCATGAAGTTCTACCTAAGTGATGGTATACGTAAGGGTTTAGGTGATTACTTATTAGGGTAAACAGTAGGATATGTTTTACCTCTGATGAAAGATGTGGTATATTTTTCTTTCACATATTCATTCTATTCTCTTTACTCTTGACTCAACTGTAGGACATGTTTTACCTCCAAAGAAAGAAGAAAGAGATGGTATATTATTATTCTTCTGCTTCCCCATTTTAAGATGTTCACTCGGCAATCATTCAAATGGGAGACATGGACTTCTAGGGTCACAAATGGCTCCCTTTCACTTATATGGTCAGTCCTTATGTTCTTGAAGAACAGATAACTTTTCATTTACTGTACATGTGTTCTAAATATGTTTTCACTTTAACTTTGAATAGAGAGAGATTTTTTTACACATTCCTCACATTGACATGGGTAAGAAGCAGCTGAGCAAAATTTCACATGCTGCTGCTTATCACTATCCAGTAAAAAGTAGAGACTGCCATTGCCTCAAAACTTGACCCCCCTATTATACCATTGTTTTGTATATACAGCATGGGGAAATGTGGAGTCACCGCCTGAGCCAGCAGCACAAATTGGAAGGATAGCAAAGGGAATGAAGGTAAGGTGATAATGATGAACATTGAAAACTTGTGTTATGTATTACTGTGATGTTCACATATTATTTCTTACCAGACCCCCAAATGATAGTTTCCTACTGTCATAGAACCTAAAACCCCCCTTTGTTACTATCGATTCTGTTATGGATATTATGATCTATTTTCAAGATATCCATTTACATCATCTTTAGAAATGTATCCTTCATGTGAATCGAGAGTTATCTGTATTCATGATACAAACTATTGCTTTAATTTGAAGTTGTTTTGGACATTTGGTTCATGGACATTTTTTTGTCGCCAAGTAATTTTAGACCCTTCAGGATCAAGCTATGAGTACTGATTCAAGTTAATTATGCCTGATGGTTTGTATGGAACAGTTTAGCTTTTATAATTCATTTTATATAATGAAAGTTTCAGCAAATGCTGCATGAAAGTCAGGTAATGTTCACAAGGCCTCATATATTTATAACAGCGATAAAATCAAAGCAACCTGTTTTAGGTTGTTTGTGCTTTTTTGCTAGAATACTGTTCTCTGGTGTGGATGTCTGCTTCTGCCAGAGATTTATCTCTTTTAGATAGAATGGTTTGTGTTGGTAGGCTTCTGTTTCCTAATAGTAGCAGTTATGACTTGGACCATCGACAGATGGTCTTGTTTGTCATTTCTTTGTTACAGGCAGTCCCTGGTTAATGGCACACACAGCGTTATTTCTACATCTTTTTGTTGAATGGCCATATTTTAGACACTTAGAACATTAGAGGGGTTTAGGGACAACAGGGTGAATTTCTCTATTTAGTCTGGTTTAGGGACAACAGGGTTAACTTCTATTTAGTCTTAGAGTCTATTTTTTGTGGTAGTTCCTGGTTTGTAAATTTTCTTTTGAGTATTTTAGTATGTTTATTTGCATCCTTTCTACTTGGGACAGTATATAATTCCAAGTCATGTGTGTTGTTGTATCTTAATTTAAGGATGTCAGTTAAGATTTGTTTTGATGGGAGCTCTTTTTCATCATTGTCTGGGAGCATCACTGTTCCTTGTGTATAGTTCAGTGTTTCATGGCTGGTTATTGTTACTTTTATTTCATTTATGTTGGTTATTTGTAGAAAGGTTGTTTATTGGGCTTTGGTTGTTGTTTGTATTAGCCATCCATTGTTTTTGATATGTCTACATTCCATATCTTGTGTGGGGTGTATATTTAATAATTTGTTCTCTAATATGGCTGGCGAGATTTGTTTTTCTGCTTTTAATACTAAAAATCTGGACCAATTGGTCCAAAAATATGTTCAAAATGAAGTAGCGTTGGATTGAGTCGATAGTTATTTATTTTTTCAGTCATCGGTGATAAAGAGTGGTCTTGTGCTGATGAGGTTTCAGGAGGATTGCTTGTCTCTAATTTAGAATTGTCCATTATGTATCATACCAGTGTTATGATACTGGAGTTTACCAATTTGTTTTTGTTTCTTTTTGATTTTCTAAGCACTCTGATTCTTTAGGAGTTGGTATTTTACTTAGGAACAGGGTGTTCTTTTGTAGCATTCATGTCTGTACCAAGAAGATTCGAGAGTGACGTTCCAATAGCCATCGACTGTGCTAGAATTTTACCATCATGAAGTCCAGGGGTACTGAAATTTTTAGTTCTACTCTCCATAAAAAAAGGGAATAAGTAAATAAATAAATCTTGAAAAGATATCATTGGCTTTTTATGAAATTCAATCTTTTACTAATGGCACAAGTGGGAACTGACTCCCTAACGTCCACGTCCCTACCTTACCCCTAAAAGGGGATGGCATATTATGATTAGTATGGCCCAAGTATAAGCAAAACCCACTTGCTAGGACAGTGTATTGCTATTCCTAGAACCAGGCCCCCCATGGAATCCGTGGTTCAGCTGCACAGAATAGTTCAGCCTGAAAAAACAGGTCCGAACATTATCAGGTAGATGATGGTTCTACCACAGTTCCCACTAATTAGCTTCAGATCCAACCCCACTCCATGCTATGATATGTTTTCCCATTTATTAGGTTTGGTGAATTTTGACAAAAAAGGAAAAATCCATAAATTACTCCCAAAATATATCATTATATACTTGGGACACTTGGGATTAAACGTAGGGACAAAAAAGGTAGTCCCAATTTGAGGGGGCCACAGTACAAATGAGTAAGTGCATTCTAGGGTACCTTGACAGCATTGAACTGTAGCACAACTTTGAATTTGAGGCAAACTGACTGTGATATTTAAAGCTGACTTTACGTATGTATTGGTGTCAGTAAGGATTCAATAATCAGGAAAAAATAAAATTGTCCTGATATGGAAGTCATATTTTATTTAGCATCTAGCAGCCTAAAATGGAACACTTTCAAATTAACATTAATATGACTAACTGTAAAAGTGTACAATAAAATTTGCTGAATAATGCTGAAAGTGAAATTGTTGCTGTTTCATGCAAACAGTTTACATTTTATGTAGTGTTCTTTAAATGTAAAAATTAAAGATTATAATGATAAAAAAAATTATCAGAATATAAATTCCTATTGTTATCAGTATAAAAAAATACAAAAATTATAAAAAATTATAAATTTTTCTGATAAGTTTCATCGTCTTATGTTACTGATGTATAAAAAATCATGTAGCCATGTCAATACAGTATAAATATTCACCAAACTGTCTGTAGTTATCAGTCTTTGAACATGCAACCCTTATCACTTTAACTCCTATGTAGCAGCAGAATCTTGATAAAGGGAAATTTCTCTTACTATTATATGACTTGATAATTCTTAAAATGCTAAAGAGAAGATACACTTACGACTAAAAGTTCTCTGAACACAAAGACAGTAGAAGAGCAGTTTCTTGTAAACTACTTCAAAATTTGGAAGATATTTAATCTTCAATTCATTTCATACATAGATGTTGGCAATAAATTGAAACACAAGCTCTTACAAGAGGAATAGTTGTCCACTGAGGCATATCAAAAGATTTTTAAAAATAAGAAAAATATAAGACCTAGTAAATGAAATGTAGTATGGCATATGTCTCACTAAATACATCATCGCAAAAGAAAAAAACAAAAAACCTGCAGTGGCAGTGAAAATAGATAAATGAAATTTGCAGCTGTAAGGTAACTAACTAATGGAATTTCCCTCATCTCTGTTGATAATCACAATAAGGTTACTTCTTAATACTGAATTGGGCTAAATACAAAAATTCATATTAATATAATTACAGGCCAAACTTCTTTACTGCTCATTCTAAGTTACTAATCTGTCAAGATTATTTTGCAAATGAAGCACATTACATGCTTGTATTTTTGGAGAATTCACTAAAATCTGATAGGTAACTTCTATTTTGTTGTATTGTTTTCCTGAACATAATGTTTGAAAAGTTTAACTGACAAAGATGAGGATTCTTTCATTGTACAAAGTATTATTATAGCATCTACTTTCTGCTGATATTTCTGCCTAGTGCATTTTCCACTTCTTCCAAAACACCAAACAGAACATGGTGCATCATGGAATAAAACATTTTAATCCTGAACTACATATAGCAATAATCATTCTGAAAAAAATTATATTCAATACAGTAGTTATCCATTAAAAACACAATAAACAACAATCAATGTATTCTACAGTAATATGTAGCACAGTAAAACATCCTTTTACACAAAATTGTCACACTGAGATAATAGTGAAATAAGGCAAAGAGGAAAATTTTTAATTGTGGTATGACTCCCAGTTCTAATTCTAATATAGTTTGAAATAGAAACATTAAAATATATCATATGTACAGTATATACACTCACAGTAATCTGACACTTATATTTACCTTTTTTGTTTGTATCATCCACTGTCCCTGATATTTTTAACAGCTGAAGGTTAATATTATATAGAAGGAACATTATAAAATGCAAAAATGAAACCAAGGCTATCTTAAGCCTTGTAATGTATATTTACATCTGTATACCACAGTTACGACTATATTTTTTTCAGCATTATGTACTTGCAAGAACTAGTAGGCCTTTCATTTATGAAAGACACTGAGACATCTTATAATCCAAAAAAAAAATTCTTTACTAAAGACCAGGTAAAATCTGGAATCAGAATTATAGTAGCTCATTTTTATATCAAGATAGCAATTACAAAAACAATCATATATGGAGTATTTTGGGACCTACAAATCTTTTTCCACACATTAATTAAACCTAAATTCTGCTGATTATTAGTTTTAGCTGTTTTCATCAAGATAAGTTTTGAAAAGATTTAAATACTGTAGTCCTAAATATATTCAGACAAGTCCTAAAATTTACAGTTCAACCATACATATTATCAATAGTTTAATTCATGATAATCTACTTTTCTACCTTATTAAACACTTGTGTGAGTGAGGGTGACAAAGTAGACTTAAGCGACTTTCTAACTTGTTTTATTTTAATACCATGAGTAAAATAATAATCATCCTATGTTGTCAATGTTAAACATTTGTCACATTCACTCAAAGCTTTTTGCAATGCACTTAAACACTGTCTGCCATTTTTTCATACAGAAAGTGAAGTTTTTATTTAAAACTTAAATACTGTATACATTTGCTTATAACACCATACAAATTTATTAAAAATAGTTTGAAAGTCTTTAAACATATTAATACATAAACGTACTGGAAATTACAAACTGTCCCTGATGTGTGACTTTTGTCAAAGCAGCCATCAGGGTTTACAACCAGTAAAATGTTCAAGGAAATTTAAATAGTGAAATATCTACTTTGAAAATAATAATACATTAGTACAGTACTTTACATTAACTTATAAATTTATAAAAAAAATAAATTTTGCAAAATATGAAAAGCAATCCATTTAAAAATTGTTCACACATACCTGCAGTTCACTGACCTGATCACATGAATTAAACAGTACCTGACAGTAAAGCTCATAACTTTGCCTTAATGTGAAGGCTGTACATACAATCATGTTTAATAAGATATATGGGCTTTAGATGGACTTGCTATAACACTCTTCAAGAACTTATATTCCCAAAGTAATTATGAACCAAGTACATTATAACATGCCATAGCCAAAATATTTTAATGTTTGATGAAGAACAAAATATTTTATAACAAATCTGGTTTTTAAACATAAAATAATACTGCCTTACTGTGCTATTATATAATTATGAATAGCAAGAATATTTTGATGTTGACCTGGATGTGGAACTGCTAGTATTTTACAGTTGATCCTAATTATCATTGGGTTAGGAAGCTGGGACCACCCTAAACCCTTAAATTTTTAAATTACATATTTTTCATCAATTATAAAATTAGTCTTGCACTGCATAAAAAAATAGATTAGATATTGTATCCACAAGTTTTTTGTCTCTAAAACCTAACAAAAGTTACTGTATCAATCTGGTAATCAAGTATTTACATTCTTATGATGCAGAGCAGTTACAATTATAATTATAGTAAGGTGTTCAACTACACACCACACTGCTGATTGCATCCATATATAGTTATACCTTTCCTTTGGTATTGAAGAGACCAGTCATTTTCTTATAAGATAATTAGGATTTCTTTGGTACCACTGGAGACAGTTTCTCATAATCCATACAAAGCACACTTCAAAATTAATATTTGTAGTATGCTGAACATCAAAATTTTCCTATTTGCTTTTTAAATAAGAAAATAATCAAATTTTTCTCACTGCATGAAACAGACCTGCAGGATAACTTGTGTTTTGTTAGTATCATTACATGAAGTATTGCATCCATGTTCTACGTGGATGAAATATGCATAAGGAATAACCTATATACTGCAGTATTATGTAGCAGCACCCTTTCAGGGTCCATCTTAATTTAAAATTCAGCTTGTCAGTTAATAAAACAAACTTACAATTATCTAAACTTGAACTGATAATTGTTTTTCCACTCATTCATAATTGTGTAATTTATAAAAAATCAATAAACTGCAAAAAACAAAGAATCTTAAGTTTTATTAAATGCATTATGAATTAATCCAGGTAATAAAATGGATACTGTGAATGTTATCCTTTGTGTAAATTTTGGTATACATACCTTATAATTAGTCAGAAAGCTGACACTAGACTAGAAATTTCACCCTTGGTATGCATTTCTGTATTGTTAACAGTACCCATTATGAAATGGTGATATCATCTATCTCGCAGCTCTGAGCTTTTTGGAGAGTTAAATGCAGCCATCTTTGGTCATCTTTGGTAATATCACACTGAAATGCATTTGTTTGCAACTGAATATAATAGAGAGCTGAAATAATATAATTTGATTAAAATATATATGTCAATTTCCTTTTGAATCTTTAGATTAAGGCAAAGTTGTAACACAAAGAAAACAGTAGTCTTAGCATTTACATTAGTTTAAGAGACTGAAAGGCTTTTAATAATCAATATCCCCACTAAAACTCCAAGGTGTCCCCACTTTTTCACTCTATTTTATGTAGGCAATGTAACACAGTAGCTGGAGATTTAATTGATGATCTGTCCCTGACCTACCATGACATATAACCCAAGGTAGTTGTGGGTTCTTATATATACTATCAAGGAAAGATCTGATATACATTTATGAGATCATTATTTCCTGATTCTCTATTCTTATTCTTACAATACTGTATTTTCAATGGAATAAGATTTATTTGTGCTATCTACAAGTATTTTCTAAACTTTCAAAGTGAAAGATTCTTCCCTGCATACGCCAATGATGAGAAAATGAGAATTTTCACAAATATCCACATCTTGACAAATAACTGACTCAGCATGCTGGTTTGTTTTCCTGAACATTTTATCAAACATGACATCACAAAAGAATAAAAAATCAGTTAATGTGTTATGGTTTACAACACACACAATATATTTCTTTGAAGATTAATAAAGTATATTGAAGGATAAGAAGGGGTCAGATTTTAACAAATTGAATTTGCTTTGGGCATCAGCATCAAGCTTCTTTTTTTGTCGTGCATCATCAAGGTTCCCATCGCACTTTGCATGTTCAAAAGCAAATTAACGATTCAAGATAGAACTGCAAGAATTTCCAAAGTTTAAAATTCCTTTTAATTATAAGTACTGCAGCACAGAACTTATAAATAAAATTACTGCATTTTGGCAGCATTTTTTACAAAGTGCATTAAAAATTAAGGATCAAACAATAATTATTATTAATAGTATTACAGCAAGTCTTAGATAATTTAAATAGACCACTTATGTAACTTAACCAGACCACTGAGTTTTCATAAGGTTCCACTACAGGCTTTGTTTCTTATAATAAATTTAGAATTTATATAAAAATTACAGAATTTTTAAAAATTAAGGTCAACAGTCACAAAGTACAAAATTTCAACAAAATTGCACAAGATGATTTTAATGACAACATAGACTGTTATTACTATAACTGCATAGCTAAATCAGACCATTGAGTTAACATTTTCAGTTTTCACATTACTGGCCTAAAGGGTTTGTTTGTAATAAATACCTTATTTACAAACCTACAGCTGTTATATATTTTTTCAATACATGGATATTATTTATGACTTAGATATTACATGGAGCTCAATTTTTACTGTTTATGAAACTATAAAGTAAAAAACTAGATCATACAACTAAATATTTGGCATGGTAATCTCTGCTTTCTAGTTCTTTTCAAGCTTACCTGTTCTTCAAAATGTAAATCATTTCATTATTGCATTATACAGGATATCAAGTCTAGAGGCATAACTTGCAAAAGGACAAGTGCTTCATTGTGTATCTTGTAAATTCCCATGAACGAAAGACTTACTGTATAGAAATACAGTACCACTGAAATGTATAAACCAAATTTGATTTGTAATTGGTCCTAATGTAATAAGCACTGCCTATATTTGCTTCAAGTTCTTGATTATTTTACTTCATCAAGTTTATAAATACCATTCATAAGTTTATGCATTTTTAATAAATATTTAACTAAATGAATGACATTCTCTTAATTTAAGATACTTGTTTTACATAGAAATAGGATGTCCAGGCCTCATCTTATCAATCTTTCTACTGAGCAAAAAAACTTTCAGTTTGACCTACAACTGTATCTTTTTCTTCACACAGTTGCACATTCTAACCCAAATAACCATTAATCTAAATAATGATCAAGACAGTAAAGTTAAAAAAATATGTATGCCTAATTTTTAAAAGTTTACTCAATCCCATAACATGAATCCAAAATGTATTTATCTTAAAAAATTTAGTTTTGACAGAAAAGTAGAAGTTAAATACAGAAAATTACCCCAAAATACAGTGGTGGTTGTCTATCAAACTTGCAAGAATACAACAAAATAATTTTCATATTTTAAATAGACTATGAATCTCTATTACTGCAGATAGGTCTCAAAAGGATTGAATTCATGTCTCGGTCTGATTACCAAAAGCAAACTGAGCACAGACAAAACATTCAGTACCAGCCTGAAGAATGGCAAAATTCCTTTTCGATCTCCTATAACTTTTTCTTCTTTGTGCTTGTAAAAATCTTTGATTTTCTAAAGGATGGCTCCAAAAAAATCACCCCCAGGTCTAACTAATGTTATTCCAAATGCTCACTACTGTAGGCTAGTTTTACTCTAGATGGTCATTGCTACCTAGCCTGACTAATATTATTATTTACTTAAACACCATTACTAATATTATTACTGGTAAGATTATTATTATTGACAGTACTGTAATAGGAATTATTATAAAAGAGTCCCAGATGATCCATCATCATACCTAAATGCACCTCAACACACTCAGTTTTAGTAGATTCCACTGACAATGCATGTTACATATAAATTAGCTTTTGACTAATTGTCATACATTGTGACATGACTTGTTTGACGATTCATTACTATTTCTTATAATTAACAACCATTTAGCAATTCATGCATAATACTGGAATAAACAACAAGTACTGATATGAGCAACTGAATCGAGAAACAGGTGTGCGAGCATTAGTTACTGTAACTACTGCACGTTTATGAAGAGTTGCAGTATAGTTGTTTACTTGTTAAAATCTTCCTTAGGTAAAAAAAAATAAATTTGTATTCATCCTGGAAGCAATTCTTAAAGTATACGACCAAATTTCCACTGCAGGTTGTGCCTGCAGCTAAAGATACGAATAATATGCAAGCTGCAAAACATTTTGGGAATAGGCGAAAGCAACATCCGAAATGTGAAATCACACCTATACTTTATTTGAAATTTAGTGCTTGTGTAAATAAAGGCAAGCTGCATTTTTACCCTAGCCACGTTAATTTACAAAAAGAATGTATCTGAATTATGTTTCATTTTGCAACTACTGGCAATGAGGATGTCAAAGTACTTCAGTCAGCTATCATTTGGCAACACAGTAATAATGATGTCATTAAAACTCAATCATCAGATGATTCAGAGACTGTTAAGATTACCAGAACGCAAATGGTGCATGATTGCAATTTTCCCATTTTATAATACGATTTGAATACACTACATGCAATATAACTGGATAAAGTAAAATAACAACACAAATATAACCCATTAGAAGTAAATGTGCTCAAAGAAAGCACTAGATAACACACTATCATATCTCATCAATTATTTTCCATTACAAAACTGCAATATTTTAAAATAATTTCAAGTTGTGTAATATTCAAACTTGTTCACTATATTTTCTATATCCTACTGACTTCTTGACAAGGAATTAGACTAAAATTGTCAAAATTTAGGTAAAACTACTGTACTATAGGTACACCTAAGAGGGGGTGGGACCAAATCATTATTATTATTACTTATTTTTCACATGTCATGAATCCAATCTTTTAAGTCAAGAGAATGGCTTACATGCAGACTATGGATCTCTATCTGAGGAAACAAGGAAATTGTTACACATAACTCTTATGTAAATATACCCCTTAGAATTTTATAAATGCTATCTAGATCAATACAAAGATTGAACTAAATCAATAATGCAGCAAAGTGTCTATCTGAGATACAAAAGTAAGCATAAGCTTAAGGAATCATTAATGGACAGACTTGACATAATTCAAAAAGCACAATATTCAGATACTCACAAACATTGTCAGGCAGCAAAAAACATTATGTACAAAGGCAGTCAAAGCATATTAACAAAATATCCAAAATAAAATTTTTCATTAATTCTCTAAATGTAACAGACTTTAATATCTTTCATGCAAGCTATCTTCTAGGCTGCCTAAAATGTAGCCAACTGGAGACTGTTCTGCATTCCTGAGTGTGTAGCACAAATCCTCAGTTCCACATCAGACTCCAACTGTCTGCTATCATTGTATTGCTCATCTCACATCCTCCAAGTTGGTAAAGGGCTGTAAAGTTTAGTCATATCTCTCCATGGATTGTTATTAATGATGGATGTGTAGGATTCTACAGAACTAGTTATGTAAAAAAGGACACTAAAGCTTATATACTGTGAACACAAATGGATTACCAAACAGCTGTGTGTGTGTGTGTGTGTGTACACTATCATTCACCAAAACTGACAGTGTGTAATATCATCCACTAAAACTGACAGTGTGTAATATCATCCACTAAAACTGACAGCAAGATGATTAAAAACTGGGAATTACTCGATTATTAATCATCAAAGATTCACAAGTGCAGGCAGAAGCAAACCAAAAGCATAATAATAGGTTTCTTATGAACCTAGACCAGTAGAAAACAAGCTGCAATGAGTGAAGTGGTGACTAACTCATGTAGCTAACATCTCACTGCCAGTTTGTTAATTTTGAGTCTTCTGGTTTTTCAGCTTTAGGGATATAAATGCATATGTAAAATATTAGGCTTATACAATGCAGGGATGGCATGCAAAACAAAAACACAGCATACTATCCAACAACAAAAGGTTACAAGTACAGTATTTTGAGAATCAAGAAAGAAACTAATTCTCAAACCAGTAAATAACCTTGCAAAAAATTGATAAGTACTATAAGAGCACACTATTAGCATTTGTGCTGTCGCAGAGCAACAGCAACAGTTGACATAGTAGTACAACAATGATTTTTACCCAGTGAGAAATTACAGTTAAATAATTTTGAAGATTTCACATTTCCATTTGTAGTTTCCTTCAACAGTATATCAAAGAAAGAACCCATAAAAATCTTTACTGTAAAACACAGTACAATGCTTTATATGTACATAATCTTCAAAATAGTTATTCTGATAAAGAGCAAGCCCATATTGCCAAATTTATTTACCTAAAATTCCATGGCCAGCTCAACATTATACCAACTCAGTGGTCTGGATAAACAGTTATAGTAATCATGAAAAACTTCTAAAAAAAGTTTAAAAGTTTGATTTCAGCTCACCTTGTAGAATTATTTCACAAATCAATATGTGTGTGCCACACTATATAGTTTATGTATGACTCATTTTGACATTCAATGGTCACCAATTTTAACATCGGAGGCTGATATAAAATTTCCTGTAATGTACCCCATAAATTCTCTTAAAACCATTTCATGTTAATATCAAAGATAAAGATTCTTATGATGATTCCTTACAGTATTTCTGGTAGTTTTCAAATAGTGAATATACTTTTAGTACTTGACTGAGTTGAATTATTTAAGAGGCAGCATATGTAGGGTTCAGTCTAATTGTCTCCATACATCTAAAAATCAACCAAAATGCTGCTTTAAAACATCAAAAACAATATCTTAAAAGTACCTGCAAGTTTTTTAATATCAACTGCTCAGTGAATTCTACTTCCTGTATTAATAATTTGTCTACAGAATTCAAATAAAGCACACTTTACAGAATCTAATTCTAGGCCAATGTAATCATCAAATTGTTTATCAACCCTGCATTGCTTAATAGCAAGTCTTACACAGACAGCCCAGCTTATAATTGTCCAGTATGGAATGATTATACTGCCCTGCAATTAAAGAAGCTGCCAGTCTCTATGACTGACACAATGTTTTCTAAATATCAGTAAACATTTATCATCAATACTTCATATAGAATGTGCAATAAGATACCTGAAAAATCAAAATCTTGTTTTCCTGAGAATAGTGGCTGAATATGAAGATTGTCAAGTTAAGGTAAGAAAGTAGGCTTAAGCTAAAATTTCCAGAACTGTTAAGTTCTTTAGCCTACTTTTTATGCTGTAAATATTCTCCTAACAATTGCATTGATATTGCTTTCAAGTATATTATAGTATACATTTACAATAATGAAAGACTTGAGTATTATTCTAAACTAGATATATGAAAAGGAGGAGCTAAATTATGTAAAGCAAGATTTACCTAAAGCGTGAAATTAGCTGTTATCATCTTCAAGATTGGAATTATCAAAAAGTAGTCTCATGTCATCCATACTCTTGAACAAGATGTCTAAAAATTTTCTAGTGTCTGTGGAGGAACATGACTTCTTTGATGAGACATGGAAGAATATGTTGTACTCAGTTGGGAGCATGTATGAAACACCATAGCCATCATCTGACACAGGGCCAAAGCCACCTCCTGGAGAACACTGAAAAAAAATTCATATATCAAATTAAAAAATATACTATTTGTTAATGACAATTAATGCCACAACTCTTGAGTAAAAATCCAAAAGAAATTTTACAAATTTAAATTGGCAGATGCACAAGTTAACATAATTCATCTTCTTTATATAATGGAAAATGAATACAATCTTTAGAAAAGTGTAATGCAATATTGGTTATAACATTAAAACAGAATATTCAGCTGAAAATACTCCAAGGAACTGAAAACAATGTTACTGTTAATAATCAAAATGAACAAATATTTACTATTTTTAAACCCTAAAAGAATATTAGCTTCCAAAAAAAGATAAAACAGAGTGAAGAATAATAAAAAAATGGATAACACTGATTATAATATAAATCAAAATACAATGCATAACACAATTATATTTGTTTTATCACAAACTCATTACTAACACAGTGGTCCAATTTTATGGTCTGTGAAATCCCAGACACATCCATGTTTTGTTTATAAATGCAAAAAGAAGTGTAACAGGTCTCACATTTTGTGCTTGATGAACTGCTAGCCACTCACTGAGATTCTTTGCCTCCCTAATCTCCAGTAAGGATATTCTCAACATATATGTTACATTCATCATTTTTATTTTCCCATTTTATTTCACCACTTCATTATTTTGCCCTAGGTTAAGTGACTAGTAATCCACACTTTGATATTTCCCATCTTCACCAACTGGACAGTTTTCATCACCATTTGAAAGTATTACTTAGTGTTCCATTTTCTTTTTTACTTTTCCCTGACGATTTACACTGCTCTTCATCCTGCTAGCCTCAGTCTTTGAAGCTTTTCAGTCTGTTTATTTAAATATTTTGGTGGTTTCCTTTTAGGTAGTATATATAGTACATAATTAAAATTAGGTGTAAGGTTTAACATTAATGTGTAGCTTAAGGATATGTTTATTGTTTTCCCTGGTGTAAGTTCATTACCCTCAATTTCAACAGGGGTTAATGAGAGCTCTTCTACTTGTTCTGCTAGTAATTATTGTTAATTTTACTGTTTTCTAGATCAAGGGAAAGCAACAAAAAAAAAAAGGAAATTAATAAAAAAAGGACACTGGAAAATTATTTTTACAGGCTTTTAAGGTAATTCACTATGGGTTATTTTTCATAACCATTCCTGCAAACTGGAGTGGATGATGTGTATTTGGTCAAAACAGTATGATGTTTTTTTAAACTGATTACAATGAAAAGTACCATAGCAATTTATTAACACCTATTCCCCACTAATGTTAGACAACAGCACCAAACCAGTGGCTCACCTACCTTGAATTCAAGGTCAAAACAACTTTAATATGCATCTGCCCAAAGTCAGGCTGCTCCAAATTTAGAGGTTCATTTCTCAAAACAACTTACATAAATTAAAGCTGCTACTTCACCTTCATTTTTTTAACCAAATTCATTAGACTTGAAGCACAAGTCTTTAACTACCTGACTAACAGAACAAAACATTTTTTATATCTTAATGGTTCACATTTTTGTGACTGTAAAAATGAAAATCAATGTTCTTACAATAAAACAAGATCTTATACAAACCCTGAATCATAATTAGCCTTATGCCATTTGAAACAAACCCAGTCACACTGACTTGAAGAGCTAAAAAAAGGAAAAGACTTGCAGCAAATTTCCAATTCACAGTCCATCTTCTACCAACTAATACTTCTCATTAATGTACCAAGCTCCAAATTTCCAGTTGGATAAAACAGTAGGGGGAAGGGAGAAGAGCACTGACAATTATGATTTATGGGTTAATTTAAAAGCTTATTTTATTATAAAAACATTGCTTATACAAAACCCCTTAATCATAATTAACCTTAATTGCACTGTAGGAGGGAGGACAATGCAGAAGAGCCTCTGAAGTGAACAGAAACCTTAGATGCAAGAAGCCAGGTAGCTTCAATAAATAATGAATATAACAGAGGATGTAACCCATGATAGTTTGCACCAAGCAACTAAAGCATAGAGACAGCTACTTGCAGAAAAAAAAGACTCCTCTATGTGTGCGGAAGGGATGAGGGATGAAGCAATCAAGAAAAGGAGGATGACTGACTAGAATCCCTTAGCATAACCTGCCACAATGATCAGACAACCAGAAACATCTGTAAATACTGCTCCAAAAGCATAGATAAAAGCACGTAAAAGAAAGCTGCCAGCCAAAGAACTACTTTAAGGGTACTGGAGAGCCCCTGGTACAACTAAACAGCAAAGAAGAGGAAAGTGTTCAGGGTTAATGCCACCTGAGCTGAGTGAGGAGACCCCTGCAACACATTAACTATGCATAATCTGTCAAATGCAACACAAAAAAGTCTTGAGAGTCTGATTCCTATGAATTAGGGATGAGATGGACAAAAGTGAGAGTTCCAAAATGATGGAAACTGCTGGAGGCACTACTTGAAATCCCCTAGGACAGAAAAGAACAACTTCAAAAGAGCAGGGCAATGCAGCAAATAACCAGAGACCCAAAACAAATCTTTACTAAGAGATTCTGAGCCTGGAATTCCAGGGCAAACAAGAAGTCTCCGTGAATTTCTCTAATTCCTTTTCCATTTTTTCATGTAGAAGTCACATGCATTTACTTTTTTTTTCCATTGTCATTTTGTCCCCTTTACTTTCCTCCTAACAGTTGTTCTTGTTCTTACATACCATTTTCCTGAAGACTTCCAAGTTGATATCTGGAGCATCTGTTTGTATTTGTTGCTGAGGCTGCTGGGATGTGGATAGGGTCCATGGCCTCTTTATAATCTCCTCAAGGAATTTACTTTCCTGTAAAGTAAGTGAAATATATTAACACGGGGAAATCAGCTCTTATTTTATTAAACCATTTTTAGTTGTAAAAGTAGCCATCTTTTAGTTGCATAAGTAGCAGCAATGTAAAAAAAAAACTTTTGTATCTATATGTAATGTTTAAACTCAAACTATTTAAAAAATAATTTTCATGCAAACTATCACTTGTAATTCATCAAAATTCATGGTCTTTGAATGCCCCAGTTGCTCAACTCTATTGTTCAACAACAAATCAAGAGTGGCAGCAGTCATGCATGCACTAAGGTGTCCTGGTTCCCCAGTAGTTAAGACTCAAGATTATCACTTTTCATGTAATGTGGACCATTATCTGAGAGATCAAAGGAGGTGGGAGGCAAGAATTTTTTTTAAATAAGATTGGCTTCAGCACCAACCCATTACTTACAGTTAGCCCAAACTGCAATTTAGGCAGGAAGGATTGAGCTGCTGAACAACCCAGAACTAGCTGATTTGGACCTTTAGGCTCCATTAGGAGGAACCTTGCTAATGACAGTGGCACTGAAAAGTTTGTAGTTATTAATCCTTACAGTGTTCCTGGGATGGAATAAGCACTTAACAGTCAAGTGAGACATGGATGAAAATAACCTTGGAAAGTCAACATCTTGAAGGATGCCATCATGGATAACCTGAACACTGAGGCAAGGCTGATGAATTGATCAAGTCCATGACCTTAACTGAAGCAAGTATTGCCTGTCCTGCCTACTACAGGGGCTGAAGAGTATAGATATAACCACTTGTGTAAACATACATGAAGTAAAATGTCACAAAGCTTATTTGATACCACAAAGTACCCATCATCAATTACATTTACATAATAAAGAAGCAGAGAACATTCTTTTTTCATGGAAAACCATCTTAACTAATGCTGCTTTGTAATCCATCACATTTACCACATGCCCTCAAGATAGCCCACCTGGGCCTGTGATGAATCTCATTCCTCATCACATGCTTCTTGAAAAACCCTGTAGGAAAGAAATTATATGGGTGTAACTGCACAAGGTACAGTGTCCTCTTCAATTCTGGCATGGAATGAGAAAGATGGAATGGTGAAGAGCAAAGTGGACTGGCCATCTGAAGTTTTGTGTATTGCTACAAAATCAGCTGTTAAGGGCAAACCTACAGACTTTCAATTCCTGGTGTCGGTAACCTTACTGGAAAAAACATGATATTCACTGACTCACCACAAAGATGCAAAAGCCCATATAAAATTCTTCTTACTAAAGACAAAAGGCATTTGGGGGACTTAACTTCTGAAGAAGGTTCTCAGAATGTTGACATCATAACTTAAGCCCAGCTGAACAGCTCACATCTAGTCCATGAAGATCAAAGACTCGAGAGAAAACCTATATCCTTCACTAACCAAATCCCATGGCTTTTTCCTTTTTCTCTCAGTGTAAGATTATCAGCTAAGGTAGGAAAATTCACACTTACCTGATCAAACCCCTTTTCTTTGCACCAACTACAGAACTGGTTTGCTTCTGCTGAATATCCTCTAGATATGAGACCTTGTTAGTTTACCTCCATGCATGAATATCTAATATCTTCAGGTTCCCATGAAAATGGCAGAATTTAATAGCCTCCCCCATCCAGCAATTCTCCTGGGGATATTTACTATCAGAGACATAACTGAGTAAACCATTCTTGCTGTAGACAGAAAGGAGCCACTGAAATCATTGACAGGTCTTTGAAGGCCAAACTGTGTTTGACACTGCCTTTATCAAGACAAATGCAATAAGCTAGTGTCCAATAGTTCTCACAGAGCCTTGCAAATGTCTGAATGAAGCAATAATCCCAAAGAAAAGAGATGACTCCTCTACTGAGACTGTGTGCAATCAGGTTGTTTCTTCCTGGAATGAACCTTGGAATTATTTTAACTTCATTGCACTTTACCCAAACAAATTGTGACCACATGGGGACAAAAGATTTCTGATTTCAAGTCCCTATAGTTTTTTATATGCTACACTAGCTATACTGTCCCTCATCTGTCCTACTGTCTTGCCTCTCACATGAAGAGCAAAAGTCTGAACACATAGAAAGCCTGTAACTAAGATAAAATTATTGTGATCTTACATTTGCAGACCAAATTCCTACTACTTAAAAGTCCAGCAGATGGGGTCCTCACCCAACTGAAACATCTGTAAAGAACAGAAATTCTGAGGGAGAAGGGACCAGGGACAACCCCGTCATGAAGTTCTGCAAGTACTGCCAACAATAAGAATCCCTTTGAACATCATCTGTTATGATGACTTGAGTTACTCAAGCTGTGTGCAACATCACAGCCACCCAGAAAGTGAGACATCTGAATGCTAAGAAGCATGGGATCCATAAGAACAGAGGCAAGGTTACCACTGATCTTTTGTATGTTAAACAAGAGTGTCTTGTGTCTCATCCATTTAAAAATCATGAATACGCACTAATTATAAGTAACTGGTGTGTGATAAAAGAAGGCTCAATTTCAACTGTCAAGATGGCAAATAAAATTTATAAGCCAGACACTATAATTTCTTATACTTATAAATAATATTGTGCTGAACAATACATCCAATAGTTAAATTCTCATAATGGCAAATGTAGCAGAAATGCAAATGTAGCAGAAATTCTTTAAGAGAATAACTCCACAATTGTGTTTATGAAGTAATATATTAAAAAATACTAAAAGCACAGAGGTTAAGGAAACCAGCAGAACTACTGTTGTCAATCTCGTATAACTTTACTGTAGTCTTTGCTTGTTGTTATATTTTTATAAAAATAAAGTATGATTAAACATTACTGGTTACTGGAAACATTATAACCATCCAACAGTAGGGAGAAAGGATCTTAATTTTTTTTCTTCTAAGAAATGGATGTCAAAACAGAAAAACAATGAACAAAGCAAAGAACCTACATTAAACTATTGTCTGCCCAGGTCAAAGGCAATGGCTTGTGTAGAAAATTTATAACTATATTTCTATTTCATGTTCAAAAGTTTCCAAATAAAATATTTGGTTTGTGAAAAAATAATTCGGGAAACTTAACATATAGTTCTAATAAAAAATATCAATTATAGCATTAAGATAACATTCATTAAATTGTTTCCACAAAATAACTACTGTAAATTGTTGAAGGAAATACAGAATGAACTTGTAACAACTTACATATCCAAGTCCTTTTGATACAACAAATAAAGCAAACAAGTGACGGTCAATGCCCTGGCCATTCATGGCATCCCTATACAGCTTTTGATGGTTTTCACCTGCATCTCGGAGGAGCTGCATCAATTCTGTCTTGGAACACTTCCCACTGACCATTGCTCTGCAAGGTTCATCAATGAAATAATGACTAAGAACTTGTCAAATATGCAGATGATGATACATACATCCTAAAATGAAGCTACTGCTGTCTTAACAGATCTAAAAAAATCAGTGATGCAGTCATTAAGGCATGAGGCTCAACTTCAGTATAACAAAGACTACTGATTAACTGACTTTGCATCTGCTTCTAATCCATGCTTGCTCTGCACAGGTAGCGCTGCATTTGATAATTCATAATACAGTATATCTCACAACATTTGGTAACCTCTCGATCTTAACAAATATTCATCAATCTTTTTTTAGCATAGAAAGCTAAAAATAGAGTTTATCTTATTAAAACCAGGTATTGTTTGCAAGGTTTTCTACATTTAGTGAGATGATATTAGTGCCACTTGCTCTAGATCTTCTGTTACATCTTTGCTGAAATACTGTCTTGTTTAAATGTCTGGTTCTCATGCTTTTTATTTTAAATTACAAGTGTTTGAAAGAATTCCTTTTCTCCCTGGCAACAATTTTAATTCAAATTAACAACATAACGATCTTCTCTTTGGGTTATCTTCTACTAGTATATGTTGTAACTGATTTTCAAGAGAGTCAACATTTGGTAACTTGATATATTCTTTTTTACAACTTTTAAAAAAGGTAAAACCGGCATTAAGTGAGATGATACCACATTGCCATGGTACTCAGTATCAGAGGTCTTTCATTCATTTCACTGTTATGCTATGGAGGTGTTTTACTAACAGTATTACTGATGTTGATGCTATTAAGTTCAAATAACACTACATTATTACTAATACTTTAAAAGCACCATGGGCAACTACTATAGATTTTTACAGAAAATAAAAATGCCTATTATTATTTGAGTTCCTTTTTATACTTGCCAGTGTAGATTAGGAAATCTCCTTTGTAGCTAAAAACATGGTTAAGAGGATGAAGAGCCCCTTTGGAAAATTCTGAATACATTAACATTATATCCCTACAATGCAAGGGGTGTGGTATCACACATTTTTGTAAGAAGGAGATGGCGCTGGAGGGGAGGAACTAACTTCCACTTCAAAAGTAATTACATTACAAGATGTAAAACTGGTGGAAGGGAAGAGTTGTGGTATATTCACAACAGATAACTAACATTAGTTCTGCTCTAGTCGTATCTGGATATCCAAAACAACAATGGAAAAAGCTGGGAAAATAAGAAACCATGGAGCACTAGCTATTGATTAAGATTGAGCTAATGGTAGGACCTTCCACAAAGGTACATGGAGCTTGTTCAAGAGGTTTGTAACGCATAAATTTGCAAGGGAAAATCTGACAACAAAACTAAAATCACTGGAATTATTCTCAATCTTTGATTGAAATGGGGCACATTTTCCAAAAAACTTCTGATGCCAGGAAAGCATCTTAAGGAAGCTCAACTATATCCAATCTACCTAAACCAACTTCAATAACTCAACTGGAAAAGGGATTAGAATCTATATTCCTCTATTAAACTATCTCTGAAGTTGAGATACAAGAACTCAGGTGGTACTTAGGTATTACAGCCTAAGTGGAAATATATTGCATTTGGTTACAAACATATGTAAGCTAAATCATAGCAGAAAGTGTGTAGGAAGTCCAAGCAAAATTTTACCAATTGTTTTAGGTTTACAAATATCAACACATGCAAGCTGAGACACTCTTGAAAATCTGATCTATAAGGACATTTTCTCTTACATAATTTCAGTTCATATGCTTCAAAGAGAAGTGGTTAACTGTCTCAACATTTCATGATTTATTCTTAAATTGTATGCAATAATTACTAGTCACATATCTGACAAAATAATTTATAATTTCTGTTGTCATAAATACCTCTATCATATTTCCATCAGTTGAAAAGCAGAATTAAAAACAAAAATTAAAAATCAATAACCAGAAAAGTGTATTCATAAAAAAAACATCTTTGTCAAAATGTTAACTTGAAAAACAGAATCATGCGTAACATTCTCATAAAAAAAACTCCTTTGCTTACCGAACAAATGCAGTGGTATATTCAGTGCATGAACGAACAGTTTCTGTTCGTCCATTCTGGTAAAGTCTTGTAGCAGATGCCTCATACGTCTGGCAGAATCTGGAAATAATTCAAAAGCAACATATTAGAAATAATTCAAATGCAACATATTACTTCAACTAATGAACTCAGTACCATAAATTAACTTCTCTCATCTTAGTTATTTCTCAAATTGGCTATATAAAGAAAAAAGCAGGTTCCAAACCTTCCACTGTCACGATAATATGCCAACTGAAGTGCTATCTGAATGAAGGCATCAGGGCTAATTCTGGCTTTCTTGATCATGCCTTTACCAAACCTACAGTGATTGCGAATTTCAAGGTCCAAGTCACTGTTGTTCTGTAAGAAAAAAAAAGCAAAGCAAAGGACTTTTAAAGGTTGGTTTAACATTTAGTATGGCTTAAATCCAGGAATGGAAGATCACAAAATTTTACTAAAGTGGGGTATCTAACTTATTAATAAAAAAATTGAAATGCAGTAGAGAAAATTTTCATACATATTTTTTATTATGGTTGATATACCAAGTTAATTATATTGTCCTCTCAATAAGATGAAGAAAAATCCATCATTAATAATAATAATAATAATAATAATATAATAATAATCCACAAAGACCTCTTTCCATCTCATTTTCCCCAAATTTTTCTGGATGCAGTCCCAACAATCCACACAGCCACCTCGACTAACCAACCTACAACAATGTGTGCTAAACCAGTTTTCCCTTTTACAACCCATCCTTGCTCCAAGAAAAGTCACTTAAAAAGATTGTCTAGACCACCAGTGATATTTAGAATGACAAGCACTACACTAACTACAAAACCCCTCAGCCAACAATCACCAACATTATGGGTGCCAAACCAGCTCTCCCCTCACCACCTGTCTTACATCTATACACTAACCATGCAAGATAATGTCATCTAAACTGCCAGTGATACTGGGGATAACTCAACAGCAAGACTCACAAAACCAATCAAATTTCAAAATGAAAAGCACCACACTGGCTGTAAAGCTACTAAGCCAAAATACCAACACCAAACAGTATCAAATCAGTTTCCCCTTCACACAAACCGCCCCTGCTACACCAGCCATGCAAAGTCAAATGGAAAGATCATCTAGACTGGCAGCTATATTGAAGCTGAAACAGTAGAATGCAATAACAGATCAAAATTCAGAATACAGTAAGCAAAATTTAAAAACAAAGTAACAACCCATATATATAGAACCATCCTGAAATCCACCATTCCTCTGGGAAATACCAAGATGAGTCTTGACAAAACATTAGAAAACTATACCAAATATACAAAATTCAGTAACAGCAATAACCATGACAAGTAAGTATTCAGGCCAACAAGCTCTTCTTTTGGAAACTGATTCCTTTCCAGATTTTGGTTACTAACCTTCTGATTAAATGCAAAAGCTCTTGTGATTTCTTTCTCCAGTGCATCAGTAATGTCCCAGATTATACGACGAGGTGGGTTGAAATTGCTCTGCTTAAATGTTTTAGGTGGTGGCATAGCTTGGCCATTTTCCAGATACCTCTTTTCAATCACTCTAAAAAAACAAAAAAACACATCCTAGTAATTTCTATAAAACTTGTCTTTTTTTCCAATTTGTTATTGACTTATAAAAAAAAAATAGGTCTGTGAAACTGCCACTCAGTGATTATTTTCTTGTTCTTGGGTGGGATAAGGGACAGAGTTTATTTCTGCACATTCTGCACAGATTTAGAAACAAAAGGTTCAAGAGTCATCTAAATGCATTTTTTTGTGTTTCTGACTAAGGGGGTTTTCAAACTTTGGTGGGTATAATGAGAAATTTTGTTTTCATTATACTGGATGCTCAGAGTGCTCATCTAACAGAATTATTGTTCTAGTTGTTCTGATAACATATTTGCAAAAGGAAAATTGTTATATAAGGAAATTTTAAAAATAATTTCAAGGAAAAGAGTGTTTTCAAATTTCCTACCCACTAGAGGCCAATATTTTGCTTTCAAATTATTCTGTCCTCAAAGACCTTTCTTCTAAAAAAGGACTCTTGCAGTACCTCTAATAATAAAAATTTTACAGGGGTTCAAAGTCTTAAAAACTTTGAATCCATTTTTCCTTATGTATAAAAAGTCCCATTAGAAACACTCTTCTTGCAGCTTCTCGTGAAAAACTGTTAATAATAAATATGAAGAGATTTTTATGGAATACACTAATACTGTAAAAGCTAAAACCTGTCACACTTGATATCTTCTGAATGTTCACAGGAAAAATCAAAACATGAAATACAGCAGTACTTACTCCATAGTCATAGCATATTCCCAGACATGACCTATTGCTGGGGCATCAGCCATGGAATGCTCTACATTGAGACCACACTGGCCATTGGGGAAAAAACATATGTTTACACTTTTGTCAAACCTGTTGGAAAAAGAAAAAAAAATGTCATCACTATATGCCATAATAGTTCCATACTTTTACCATAGAACTTTCTG
>NC_089792.1:17039420-17086920 GCF_040412425.1 Macrobrachium rosenbergii | reverse complement strand
AAAGACATGGAAAGGGCACACAATTCATGTACTCTTGCATTCAACAGTGATAAATCAAATCTGACACATCAAAGTAATCACCAGTAATCAATAGATGGAGCTAGAAAGAGTTCTTACTCTCTAAAATTTGTTTCTTCCTATGAGCTGTGTGATGAGTGTCTTGAAGGAGAGTGAAATTCCAAGTTCATTACAGATGAACTCTAACAGCCACAATGGGATGAAAAAGTCTTCACCAGGAAACGAAGTAGTAGGCAAAGCAGGGATGGCAAAAGGAGCAACTGTTAGAGCTGGGTCACTAAAAGGCTGTACTATTGGCAAAAAAATTTAGGGAGAGGAAAAGAGCTATAGATGACCAGTTCTTCAAGTTAGTTATATTTCCAGGTAAGGTACAGACCTAAATGACATGTTCTGCAGAGATACGAGGTAGAATAAAAACCATTCTGATGGTCAAAGAGTCAAAAATGATTCAAGAGGCCCATGACCAAATTGGCACTCAAATCCAGACCATCATGGAAAAATACAAGAAAAAGCCACTCAGTATCCTTCAATTGCAGTTAAAGATTACTACTTCTGCATATGGAGAAAGAAACGGCCTAAATTACTGGAAAAGGGTACAGTAATTCAATTCAGTATCCTCTGCATTACACCAACCATCAAACTTGGCCCACTTTCCCTAATAAAGATTAGTTGCTCAAGTCATATATGGCACTGCAATGCCTGAACAGCTTGTCTCATCAAGTCTTTTGTGGATAAACCTCTATGCGTGAAAACAAAGCTACCCCATCATCATCTTCATCAACACTGTTACGTTACATTTTCCCTTTATGGATCAAGACGGAAAATGGGTTTTCTCCACTCTTTCACTTCTCATCGTAAGTCAAAACCATCTTGATCTTTGAGATCTGAGCCTATTCATAATATGATCTTACCTCCACCATGAATGTTAATGTAAGAACATACCTGATCAAATTCCCCTCCATTTTCTTGCATGGGCAACTGTATAATTAAAAATCAATTTTGCAAAGGTAATACTTAAAGCATAAACATTCAATATAAAAACAGATTGTGCAATGGTGATAAAATATAATAAAAAAAGGATGAAAACGGGTTGTGGTATAAAATCCATACTGTATCATCCAAAGGGAAAACATCTACAGTATTTGTTAAAAGTCCATCTTTGAGGTTTGTTATATGAAACTAGTAATATATGCATTTCAAAGTAAGGAGGATAGTTTTGTATGTAATATAAAAGAATGAAAAATAGGGTATTTCTATGAACACGTTACCTGACAGTAGAAAAGAGTCGTTCATACTGAGCCATGCAGACAGGAATTGTATTGCGAAGCAGGAGGGGCTGAAGCTCTTCTCTATCAATCTGACGTTTGATTTGTAAAACTGAATTCACAACGTTTGCTGCTCTTGATATCTGTACAAATATGACTTTTTCAATTATACAAGTATGCTTTTCAAATTAAAAAGCATCTATGAAATATTACAAGATAAAAGTAATCAACAGTAAGCTATGTTCCCAATAAACTTTAATTCCAAGCATATAGTTTTGACAAGCTACAATTCCTCTGAGAAAGATCAAATTACTTACTAACTTTCAAACATGTCAAACATAAGGAACTTAACTAACAACTTTGAATTTTAAATCTTTCCTGATACTTTCCTACACAACATGGGGGTACCATACTAAGCAACCCAAAGATGAAACTAAGCTCCAAAAGCCTTCCAATTATATTTTAATTTTATAATTTATATTAGAAAACAATTCCTAATCTAAACAGAAACAATCACAAATATGAAAATATTTTTTACTGGTACCAAAAGAACAAAGCTACTGTCTGAGAAGAGAAAAATCTTCATATAAACAAAATACAAAGTATTTGTAGTACAAAAAACTAATGCTTTGTAACTTATTTTGAACATTATATTTAGGGGAAAACAGTTGTGATTAAACAGATTACAGGGTACAGGAAACAGGGTCAGGGCCATTCACCCACTTAACCTACAGCACTAACCACATGGGTCATAAGCTCAAAATAGCACTCAAAAGAAAAACTTTTGTTTCAACTCATTTCAGCTTTTTCCAGTCATACTGAATATTTCTGATGGTACAGGATTCACAACATAACATTAATTTAACAAAAGCACCAGGTCTAAATGTTCACTGACATTTATTTGCTGACTTACCAGCAACTAAACTAGTACCACAATTTACCAGTAAGAAAATACGCAAAAAGACTGTATTGTTCTACTTAACATATTTTCTAAAAGTGGAATTGCAGAGTTTAGTTTCTGATAGCAGAGATATTATACTTTAATGATTTATTATTTTATTACTCAATGGTTTATCATTACGAATAGTACTCAATTATTAATGAGTTTAATAACACCGATTTAAAATTCTGCACTCTCAATGAATAGAGAAGTTGTTCTGAAGTATAGAAATATATTTTGTAGCATATTAAACTGGAATATTTCATTAGTACTGTATAAACAGAGAATATTTAGAAATCTTCAAATTTTTTTTAAAGGAATTTGTGTCAGAACCTGTAACTCATAATTGGTCTAATTAGAGCAGTAATGTAAAATACATTTTACTATTCATGTTGTGTTATATTCTCTACATTCAAAGAATGGTCCCCATGAGGTAGCATGCAATGTGCAGCAAACGAGCCGCATAAATATGACCTATCCCAAATTGAAACTAAATAATTTCATCAAGACACTTTTGGTTATGTGAATGCATATTCCTCAATGATTAATCTGTTTTACTTTGTTACTGGTGGATTCACTATTCCCTATATTTTTGTCATTCATTTAAAATTATGGGTTTCAGTTTTGACATCCTTCCAAAGATAATCCCTCTGAAGGAGTACCACATTCTTTACAAGTTTACATTAAAAAGTACACAAGTTCCTTTGTGGCATCCCTTCAGTATAAAATTTTTAAGCATTTTACACCTTATTTACCATCTACTCTCTTTCCTTCATTCAAATGTGTTGCTCAGTTACTTTAACCTCTCTCCTCTAATTTCCTCCAGTGCCTATATGAGGGGATATAGCACATTTCCTAACTTTTGAACAATTTACATATGTTATGAAATGAGTACTTGACTTGTTCTACAATAGAACTTTCAGGAAAACAGGATTGTAGATCTCTGGAAGCACTTCCTGAGCAAGTTAAAATTATACATTTCTGTAGTGATCCAATTTTTCAGTGAAAATCAGATTATTAATAATTAAAGAATTGATTTCCATAAAAGATATAGCTAAGGCCCAAGAGGACTTTAACTTTTTTCATTTGGAAAAAAAGTTTAATCAAGAGGTATAAAACATCAGCATAGTGTAAACTGCAAACTGCAGTGTATTATCTAACGCCATTCACTGGTATTCTATTCACAATTTTTTATGCATATTATAAAATATTATATTTAAATTTTCTGACTACACACTGATAATCTCTTAGGGAATGATGATCAAGGACTATTGATGAAAATGTTCCTGACCCAAAAATTTTTGTTTTAATTTTCTTTCCTTATCATTTTTCTGTGAACATTTAGAAGAACCAGCACAAATTTAGGCCATTTACTATCAAATGAATCCTAAGTGATGTCCTTAAGAGATTTGTCACGGTAGTTACTATGATCTGGGATAATTATAGGTATAATAATAATTGATTTGCATCAGACAGATCCATACTACCAAGAGTTACTAACTATCCCATGGCGATCCTCATCATTAGTGTAAACACATTATGTAATACTCCCTATAACAATTGATCTTAAATATGGCAGGACTACCAATGCTTCGTTTTAATCTTTCAGCGACTAACTCACTAAAACCTCAGGTGAATTCATGGAAACCACACTTCCAAGATATCCAAATATAAAAGATAGTCTTTTACATTATTGTACTACCAAGAGCTCACTACAGATTTTAAATCTGGCAATGTAATAAGAAAACCAAGTTCTTGGTTCAGTGAGTCCATGCATTTTAGTGTTCCCAAAAAAAGGATAAATACCCATGTGGTACACATCTCTTAAGGAACATTCTGTTACTTAACACAAATGCCCAAGATTTGTTTGTCTACGTACTTTGCTGGCAACATTTACACAAATCAAAGGTGTTACACTACAGCAGATCTTTAGGCAGTTAATGCAGCTAAAAAAAGAATGAATACCTGCTTTAATTAGCTATGAATGTTACTGTTTATATAACAGACACGTATTTGAATCTGATAAAAACACTGAACACAAAACATATAACAAGAGCCTACGATGTACGCATGATGTCCTAAAAAAGCTGAAAAAGCATGATGTTCTATAAATCTCAAACTGAAAAAGTACACAAAAAATTATTTCAAATTAACCTGAGCATCTTCAGGAATCAATGGCAATTAAAATACTGGTTTTCCAATTGCACTCTGGAACAACTACACAAAGCTATATCAAAATTCTAATATCAGTGCCTAACATAATGCAGTACAGTACACAGTATTAGGCCAGGCACTAATATGAAATAAAGGGGGGAGGGGAAATCAAATCACAGGAGATAAATATACAGTATAGAATATTAGACCAGGCACTATTAAGAGATAAAGGGGGAAAAACCAAATCACAGGAGATAAATGTTCACTGAAGTAAAATGCTGAAAGTTTTCAAGTATCGCACACAATACAAAAAAAAGAATGGAATCACATCTTACTTGTCTGTTTGTAGGTGTCCAGGTATAGTGGTCTAATGCATAGTAGTTTGAATTGATGACCAGGGGCAGTCGAGACATCAAGTACACATATTTCTCCCTGGTTTCATTCACATCACAGGTTTACAATAATTAGTGCAGGTGCAAATTTAGGCTTATGCTCAGCAATCAATAAATTATAAGAGTTTTATACAAGATTCACAAAAGCTTTTTGTCAATTCATGGAAGCTTGGATGCAATACATACAAGAATTATATTACTAGCACTCTGTACAAGTTAGAAAAATAGATAATGTAGAATGGCAAAATTTTACCTAACACGGTACAGTAGTATCTTATATTGTTGAGAAGTATGTAAAATTCCAAAAAGGTGTCCTAGTAATTTTCATAACAGTAGTTGCTTCAGGTTAAAATATCAACAAAAAGGAATCACATGGAGATTACATTTTATCATTATAAATATTTAAATGAATCTCATATACCAAGGGTGAAAGTGAAAACTTACCACCAGTCTGAAACATAGTTGGGTGCCCACCATGACTTTAGATACAGAAGTCGCTGAAGCCTGCAGCCAATTGTGCACTCAAAATCTGCAGCATCCTGCTTGTACTGTTTGTACTCTTCTTCAGAGCATAAGGGTTTCAAGCTCTCTAATAATTTACCTGAAAATAATTAAGAATTTGAGCCTCCTTCATTTTTATCATCTACACCCACTAGATGCCCTTTCTTGGCACCATATTTTGGTTTTAAAATGTCTACATCATTCAACTCAATAGCTCAGCCAGCTTATAAGATTGAGTAATGTGCTTGGTCCTTCATGATAGGTGATACAAATGACAGGTGAATTCTATACTTGTTAGTTAAGTGTTACTGTTAATACTGCAATGGATTTTCTATATTCTATGACTGGATTATCTAAGGTATAAATCATATATATCACACTACTAAGTTATTACCAGCATTCTTTGATATATCTTATCAGAAAATTATCTGATAATTATTTATGATATAAATAACATGATAATATAATTAAACTGTAATAAATTACCAGTATATGATGGCAATTCTAACAAAGAGGAGAGCAAGAAGCTATTAATTTTATGGAATGCAATACGTATACTGTCTGTACAATATTAAATATAGCATATTTTCAGATGTGGCTTTCAAATCATACAGAATATTCTGACACTTACAGAAACATCTATCGAGGAAAAGTTGTAATGCTGATGAAACTATTATCTGCAAATGTGAATATGCTACACTGACTAGCTTTAATTGGAAAATGTGGGAAATGAATGGAAAAGGTACTGGCCTGAACTTAGGGTAGTGGGTTAATGTGGCTTTTCCTTAGCAACATTCACTTCAGGGTGCGATGTCCCTGCCTATATTAGTTAGGGTAGGAGAGACTATTTAGCCTTGGCAGGCAACCCTTCTTAGACAAGGATACTCTGAATATAAACCTTGTCCGCTAACCTTGGACTGTGCCATAGCCATTGTACCATGGCCTTCCATGGTCTTGGGTTTGAGTTCTCTTGTTTGAGGGTACAGTCAGGCAATTTTCCCCTTTTTTGTTCACTCTCCTGTTTTTTTGAAAAGTGTGTAGAACAAGCTGATGAGAAAGCAAAAGTGGCTTGGTGGATTATCAGGAAAGTGCCTCCTTCTTGACCTAATCTTTCCCTTCTTAGTTTTTTCATAAATCTGAATTCATCCTGACTGCCCTCCCCCAGTTGTTGTGGCAAACCTGGTGGGTTCCTTTTTTTGCCTTACAAAGTGCCCAGGCTCCACTTTATCAGCAAGTTTCTTCCAGCCTTTTATAATGACATAGTCAGATTTACTCATCTTTTTATTGAAATTATTGTAAATGTAAATACGCACTGTTTTTGTCAATACATTATTGTTTGTGGTTCTGTTGGTTTATACTACCTTGTTTTGTTATGAATGTTTATCCTATTTGCCTCTAATTCTATGTTCTTAATTTAAATTCTTTCAGGAGTCATGGAACTTAACTTATAATATATATATATATATATATATATATATATATATATATATATATATATATATATATATATATATATATATATTTATATATATATCATATTATAGTTACATACATATATGTGTGTGTTTGTGTGTGATGTCAATTATACACTTGTGACTTTGTCATTCTCACAAATATTAAGCCACAAATACCACTTAATACCCAATTCACTAGACCATAAGAATAACTTACATAAGGAATTATAACTGATAAGCGCTGTATCACCTGCAAGACGATGCACTTGTACAGTTTATAAAAAAACCCAATTACTGTTGTATATATGGAAATGCAAAAGTTCAAATGCAATTAAATACTAAAATACAGAATGAAAAAAGAATATGCAAAAGCCATTAATCAACCACGCAAGAGGATCAGCCACTTACACGACAAGAACTGTACATTAGAAAAAGAAAGAAAACAAAAAGCAAAGAAACAGGATAAATGTTCATGATATACTGGAACTTGATCAAACTTTTTATATATTAACGTTCAGCATGATTCATGGATGGCAATAAAAAATGATTGCCACTCAATTCTGACTAGTTTCCTTGCTAAAGAGCATTACAGCACATGGAATCTCTATAGCCCACTATAATAAGTAGGAAATATATTTCAACAAAAAACAGTCATTAGGCTGAAGACGACCTTATTTTTAAGAAATTGTAGGTCTGGCACCACAGATGTAAAAAATAAGAAATAAAAAGAGGATAAACTAATCTTTAAAATAGTGTAATCATTCCTATTCAAACAGAGGCTTTGCCTTGTGAGCAAATATTAACTATGAGATTTGACCTTGTTGTTAATGTCAGCCCTAATGCATTAATTAAGCACTGGATCAACAGTGGTAAAACAAACCCACACTTACTGAGGGTCTCATCCAAAGGGGGGACGGGCATTCGAGGGAGAGAGCGCTGGCATGAATAGAGAGATGGCTGATACCCAGACACAAATTTGACGGTGAGACCCCACAGCTTCGTCTTGAAAGAGACCTCTCTCACGTTCTCATCTGTGAACAGCAGGAAAGACCAGGAAGCATCAAAATATCAATTGTTCAGCACAAAAACAAACATTTCAGTAAATAAAACATCCATGTCAGTAAAAACATTAAGTCAAATTCAAGGAGAAGAGGAAGAAGTTTCAAGAAATTTTAGGCATACAAAAAAAAAAATGTTTAGTACCTTAGTAAACAACCCATAGATGCCATGAAAATCATCCCTATATAACAATGTTTGAAGTAGTTTACATTTATCTGAAAGAAGAAGAAGAAGAAGAAGAAGAAGAAGAAGAAGAAGAAGGCAGTAGCAGTAGTAGTGGTAGAAGAGTCGGTCCACTTACACATCCACCCTCTGTAGGCTAAAAGGATCCGGAGGAGGTACTGTCGAACTTTCATCAAGGTTATGAAGAACACGAACGATATTCCCATAGACCCGAGCAAGTTCCTCAGCCATCTCGGGGTTCCTGAAAATCAAAATACAGATTGGTGAATATAAACAAATTAACAGATGATGAATATGTTACTTTTAGTTACTTTGTTAATGTTAAGATACAGCACACACTCATACACACACACACACACACACACACACACACACACAGAGAGAGAGAGAGAGAGAGAGAGAGAGAGAGAGAGAGAGAGAGAGAGAGAGAGAGAGAGAGAGAGAGAGAGAGAGAGAGAGAGAGAGAGAGAAATCAGTCATAAAAACAAAACATTACAAAGGTACAAGAACTTAAAGTACGGAAAGTATAGGCTAATCTCGTACGAAAGAGAACGAAAAGCGCATTTTGATATTGAATTCAAGAGGCAAATATTCATTATCAAAGTCACACTTCAAGATCGTAGTACTAATAAGTTTTTACAAGTCACTGTTATCAGCAAGCTGCACCTGACAATGACAGTGCTAAGACTCAGTACGCCCAAAGGCCATCCGTTATCGCTAAACATAATACTTTAATTTGCGATCATATCTACTTCTCCGCTACGTTAGATATTTGGAGTTAATCAATTTCCTTAAGGACGAGGATTCGTGAAACTCGAGTTTCAAGTTCTCCTCTCCAGTACGTCTTATAATTTAATACAATATTAAAGCCAGAATGCGAATAGTCACTGTCTCCTGTTTTCTCTCAGGAATGATCTAGAAAGGGCAAGGACATTCCGGTGATCATTCCCTTATTACCTTCGTATCTTGCTCGAACTTATCATGCACAGCAACCATTATCTTACGCAGACAGAAGCAAAGTCATGGCTACCCAGCGCGAGGATCTTAAGAATGATAAACGCCTTATCTCGAGAGTACACTGACCTTGATTAAAGTCCACGCCCTCCAAAAATGGGGTTAATGAACATATAAATGTCAAGAGGAATATTTACCATGAATAAGCTGCTTAAGCTGGATAAGCTTTCAAACATTGGGGCATATGCAACAAAAATGTACTTAAAGAGAAAAAGACGAGTCTTGTATTCACAAGGTTAGCTGGCTGATCTAGAATAAACAGCCCTTTGTCCCAGACCAACACAGACCCTTCTTATCCTAAGTGGGGTAAGGTATGAAAGGAGACCTATAGACACTGACCCACCAACAGAGACAAAACAAAAAAAATCAATAAGCATCACTAAGTCCTTCAAATCCCTAGTCCTATGTTAGGCAAAGATCGAGTTGTTATATCATTTTATCACCATGATTTGTCTTACGTATAATTCGTTTCGATTGTTTCTTTGTTTCCTAATGATCGACAGCCTTGTTCATAAAACTCCCAAAAACTGCCAACTTGAAGTAATGTACAAGAATCTTGAAATAAAATTTTGAAATAGATTCTTTTCTTCAAGAACAGCTGCTTCATAGCCGCAAGATGTTATTGCTTCCTAGATACACTTTGTATTACGTAAAACAAACTTAACCCAGGCTCAGGGACATGAAACAGCAAAGCTAAAAGTGAGGCTGGTGCTCGGATTTTGAAGATCAGGTTAATCTACTGTTATTAATTTCTTTCCTGTGCTGTAGATCCTAATTCTGCAAAACTGCTGTAAAAGAGATACACATTACTTGATCTAAGTTGCCTATTTTTCATCATTATGGTTCCATGAACGTCTGTAAGTACACATGTATGTATATACCTACAGTAAATAAGATATAAAAAATATACAACTAGACATCTCTTCCTTTTAGAGATGGTGACACCAGCGGGTGTTATCCTGTGGTTTCTAACAAATATTTCGGGATGCGGCTGCCAGGCTCATGCCCCTTTCCCCCTTTGCTGTTAAGCACCACAGTTAACTAATAACCAGGTTAATCATTCCCAGGAACACGACGCCCTTATCTCGCCTACGCACGAAGCAAACAGGTCAACAAGGGAAGCAAGGAGAGGCTGCAGTTGAACTCTGAAGGAAGCAACAGATTCATATCTCTCAGAATGGAACATTTGTAGTCAAGACAAACGGAAGCAGTTGAAAAATGAGAAAGCTTGGCAGTAGAAGGAAAGGAAGTCACGGACCTGAGCTATCCAAGGACTACTGACTTCAAAAGAGCATAAAAGTGAAGTGGTGGACTGGTGGGTGATTACAGACTGTGTCAGAACAAGAGGGAATCTTTTTCAGTGGTACACTAAAAAGACGAATCAACAGAAGCAAAAAAAAAAGTCACTGTTCAGAAGGACTGTTTTATTCAAATGGGAAAACGTAGGAACCCCACCCCAGCAACAAAATAAAGAATGATTATCTAAATTAATATGGACACTTAACAAAACTAAGACATCTACAATCCCACTTTAAAGGAGTAGATTAACAGCTTGAATTATTGTGTAGTATGTGCTTTTTCCCACAGAAATTTGAAGTAAAATCCCGACAGATGACGCAAGTTGTATCCGTTAAATAATTCCCATACCTGGATGAGGGAGGAAACAGGAATCGGTAGAAACAGAGCATCATAGGTGTTGAACTTTCAAATTTTGGGATCGATGTTTACATGCACTCAAGATCAGATATAGCAGATGAAATGCAATCCAAGACCGAGCGAAAACAGCAAGAGCGGGTTGGAAGGTTAAAGTAGAAGAGCAAGGAGGCGTAAATCATTAGCACAGAAGCATGCATGGGCGAAGAGGTGAACTGGAAGAGGTATTTGATAAGAAAACGCTCCTTCGGGAGACAGAAAAGAACCCTGAGGAACCTCACTACAAAGACGACTGGTGACCAAATGATGAAAACACATTCTCCGTGTTTTTCTTGAATGGTTAAGAAAAAGCCTCTTTGTACAGCAAAATTTAAGTGAGTAAATACAGAACAGGAGCTTTCGACCTTCACTAAGGTCCTTTTCAGCTGTACTGATAACAAAATTGCAAAGTTTACAAAGGCTTAAAAGTACACATACAATTTTTAAAAGGGAATTGTTGTGAGTAATTCAGACTAAAAAGCCTCGAAATAATTATTAAAGTCAGATGGCGGAACTTTGTTTACTATACCAGAGTCACATGCTAGTTTATCGAATATTAAGAATGATTGCAAGACTGCCTCTTCACTGTCCAGCACAGAACGTGACCAAACATTTGTTCTGTACGGAAGATGGTCCAGAATAAACAGTTTAATTGAAAATCTATGAAGAAGTGAACTTCAGGTACTGTTTGGAATACTTTAGTGTTATTAGAAGTCACAGGAACAGAGCGGTGTCAAGAAAGATTAAAAGGGTATTTATTTACATTTGGGACAGGCTGGGCAAGCGCACTTTCCAAGGTGAAAGGTTTAACAAAGAAAACGGCAAATGACGGGAGTCTACAAGTTCGCAAAATCTTCGAGAACTTGAATGGAACACCCTATTTATAGATTTATATTGAAACCAATTGTAATCACAGACATGCATATTGCATCATAGAACAAATGTATCTCCGATTATTGCGATAGCTACCAAACTAACTTCTGATAAGGATAAGAAGAAAGTCTAAGGAAGATGTACCACAAAGGACGAAGGGTACACTCTCAAAAGTTAAAGGTGGTTTACCTTTCATGATAACTGGTTCATCATGTACTTGAGTAGAATGTTAAAATAAAAAAGTAGCCATCACCATGCGCTAGAGAGAGAGAGAGAGAGAGAGAGAGAGAGAGAGAGAGAGAGAGAGAGAGAGAGAGAGAGAGGGGATGGGGGTGAGGACCGATTGATTTTTAGTACTATGCCAACAGGCGTCACGCCAAGCATGGTCATCGGCGCAAGAAAATGATCAAGAGCTGACCAAAGACTCGGACTGCTGGTCAAACGAAGTGGGGTGACTTATTCATATCGCAAAAGGAGGAACAGAAGAGGCCCAACATGAAGTAATGCCAAAGCAGAAGAAAAGACTGCTCGATATCTAAACAACACAATTTTTGAAGGACCCCTTTGGCCATTTAAATAACACAAGCTCTCTCTAAGACAAGTGAGCCGTGATTCTCGACCACAAGTCAATTTACCGTCTAGGGGGTATTTAAAGATGTCACACTAAAAGTCTGAGCATTGATACGCTATACCTGATCATAAGAGATGAAGCTAGTGTGTTACCAGTAATAAATCAAGATATCAAGAAGCTGATTCTAAAAGTGAAAAATTATGACCCTCTTCATTTCTCATTTGTTAGCTTTTAGGTAGAATCTGACAGAACTCAGATTCTCCCCCACTTCTTATTCAACGTGCGTTCAGAGTGCTTGTTCCCATTGTTCCTAAATATTTATGGGAACCAGGTTCTGCACTTCAGCAAAAATAAGGACAAGTCAATGAACCGCTGAAAGCAGATGACTTAAGGATAGTTCTGTCATCAACAGCTCCTCGAATAGACAAACTGGTTGATTCAATGAATCAGGAAAGGTCGCCCAGACAATGCTGCTGGTATTTTGGTTTGATCTTGTTTGCATGAATAATAACAAACATGTTTCCATCTTCTTTTCTTTTGTAGCTTTATGGTCACAAGCATCAAAGCAAAGGTGCGAATGAAAAGGGATGAGTTGACAATCAGAGTCAGGAGGAGCCTGGGTACCCAAAATATAGGTAAAAGTAAGAGCTCCAATAAAATGTTCATCCTATTCGAAAGAATGGATGGAAGAGACATACAGAAATGCACGTCATGGAAGGATCCACTCAAATTAGTTCATATGGTGAGCTAAATGAATGAGGAAGGAAAGGGCAACTAGATGCTGATTACAATCAACAGAAGACGCGAGAGTTGAGAAGTGAAGATAAAATATGGCTCTTAACTGGGCCAAGCTCAGAAGTACTTCCACACCGAGCCCAATACACCATTCCACATTTACAAGATTTATGGGCAGCGGTGGGACAAGACCCCGTGCTGGCTTAAGGACAGCTCAGTCCTAAACCAATCACCGCCAACCAAAAAGGGACAGAGTTGAATTATCAGCAAAATTATGGATAGGAAATGAGGTAGACTGAAAATGGTCAGTGATAAAAAGGAAAACAACACTAAGACGGGAAACGGGAAACGGAACAGATGTTGCGCGGCTAACAACAACAACAACAACAACAACGACAAATATAGAGCCATTAGATAAAAAGTCGGAAATAAGCTTGTAAAGGGAAGGAGTGAAGCCATATGCAGGAAGTTTGGTTATGAGAGGAGTGACTACACACCAAAAAAAAAAAAAAAAAAAGCAATGCTACCCTCATATTTCGCTTTACGGAAGCCACCTGGCTCCATTTAAAAACAGTCAGCAACTTTATTTACCTACATAAAATCCCCATCAGCAGCACGTCAAAGCACTAATCCACTCCAGCGTTTTATGTGCACCCTTGCGCTTTGGAAGGTACCATTTGCCTTTACTTCCTAGCATCTCTCTCACTCAAGTTTGCCACCTCTTTCTCAGTGCCCCCGCTTCTTTCTGTTTAAGTTCCCAAAATGTAGGTCCACTTCTCTGTCCACTAGACCAAACAGCCTCAAAACTCTCTGATCTATCTTTCAACCAGAGAACACTGTCATCCACTTATGTGCATCCTTCTTCTCTCATTCAATTATTATTATTTATTATTACTTGTCGTTGACTGTCCTGCGATCCTGTCCTGAATGATGCCCAGGGCGAAACTAGAACTTATTATTATTATTATTATTATTATTATTATTATTTATTATTATTCAAAACATGAATCTTATTCATATGGAACACGCCCACAGGAGTCATTCATTAGAAATTCAAGCTTCCAACGAATATGGTGTTCAATTGATAGAAGAAACAGAAGGTAATAGGAAATACGTGAAGAAGATCAGTTATTAGAAAAGAAAAATAAATCAAATTAATAAATGAACAGATAAAAATATGTCAATGTTATTGCAAACATTGACAAATATATATATATATATATATATATATATATATATATATATATATATATATATATATGTATATATAAATATATATATATATAAAATATATATGTATATATATATATATAGTGTCCAGTGTCTGTTCTTTAAATCAAACCTGATATCTAAAGTGCTTGTAGTCTAGGCACCATTTATATATGGGGGAAATGGTCCAGTCTAGACAATATGGTGAACAGTGTCTGTTCTTTAAATCAAACGGGATAAGTGCTCGATATTTGATTACCAAACTTACCATTTATTCAACAATTATAGTTACCTCACAAAAAGCCAGACACCTGGAACCTCATCACACATAAAAGACGACTGATGGAGATCCCTTGTAAAACTTATCAATCATGAAAGAAAGCAGATTAAGAAAATAGTTTTATTATGTTCAAATATTTCCATTTATTTCATTTCCCTGGTTCTCACTTCATTTTAAGAAAACACTCTATCCTAATTCAAATCAAAATTACTGGTGGGTCAATGAATGGCTCTGATATAATATTTTAAATACAAAAATTTATTTCTAAATTCAAAGATTATACATGACATTAAATTTTAGGGAAATTTATTATTACTTGAAAAATTGGATTAAATCTGAATTAATCATCAGTCAAAATTTTCAGAAATTAATTTATTAATTCATCAAAAATTATTCAAGAAAGATTTAAAATGATTAAATAACAAAACTTGATTGAAAGGAAATATACTGTAAGAAAATTAAATGTTAAACAAAATAAGGCGAATAAATCAATCATATAAAAATGTGGATACAAAAGACACAAATATGCAAAAGATTAAATTCAAAAATGTAAAGCAAAAATTAAGGCAATAGCAAACACATATATATGTATAAAAGAAAATTTTCAAAAAGAAAAGCATGAAACAATAACACGAAAAAATATTAACCTAAATATTTTTTCTTAGTGGAAACCACACAATTATATATGTTTATGGTACCAAATGCTTATGGTAAAGGTTATTACACACACACTTAATAAATAACTGTTCAGATTCCAGACACATTTACTAAGGAATTAAAAGTTAAAGAATATGAGTGACCATCGTCTACCAAAATATCAATTACATTAAAACGGGACATTCGTAATCCTGAGAGCGAGCGAGCGAGCGAGCTCGGAGCGGAAAACGCGCAGCTCCTTTCTTTTTGGTCTCTGAGTCTCTCTTCTGTATGGGCTCTCTATCTCGTGGTCTCTAACTCAGTGTTTTGATCGAGTCCCAATGGAATGCATTACTTCAGCAGTTTTGAAAATACACGAACAACTCCCTTTCTCTACACACATACCGTGCTCTCTCAGGACCGTTTCTCACAAACCACACAGAATGCAATCATTTTACCTACGCTAATCTCTTTTACGGTACATCTGAACACAAAACATACAAAGAAGACAGCATAAGAAGTTCAGTAAAAATAATATATATATATATATATATATATATATCATGATAAACAACAGCGATCAGATAATGAGAAATAACTACGGCACAAACATCGTCGATGGAGAAAAAAGAACTTTGTTCGTTCACGGATTTTAAGAAAGGAAGTCAAGGCAATAAAAAAATTTGTAAGTAATTTTTTCATAAAAATAATCGCGAGTGGGTCTTGGCATTTGAAAGCATATGTGGGCGCGCGCGAATGTCAGGGTCACAAAATGCGTTGTAAATCATAAAGGTAAGTTTAAAAAAACTAACAAAAACTATGTAACCATACGGATGTTTCGCTATGGTAAAGGTGAACTTTATTAAATGAATGTTACATCAACAGGATTTTCAAAGTTTAGAAACCAGCATGAATACAGTAAAAACAATGGAAACTAACTTCATGAAAAAATTTACAGCCACTTTGATAAATCCTCTTGTTACATCAACAAGGACCAAAAGCAACTGCAGACAAAAACACGCCGCGAAAAGACATAGTCAAGCAGACAAGAAATTATAGAAAAAAAAGAAAGAAAAAGAATCTTTCATGGTAATCTATAAAAACTTGAAAAATCTCCTTTTCATTTTTTCCCCCTTTTTTTCGATACGCCCAAACTCTCAACGAAGTATAAATGTCACTAAAAAGATTTAAGGGTTATAAAATTGAATCGCTTATCTTTTATATAATTAACACGCACATGGGTCTGAGAGAGACATTCCAGGTATTGACTAAAATTCCCGGATACAAAAAAGGGAAATCCAACCACTTTACTTTACAGGTACCGAAATCAAATCTTACTTTCAAAAACGTTCACTCGATAGTTACAAATGTATTTAAGACCCGTCCTCGCGATAATTGCGAAGAAATTGTAGAGTGAAAATACATAAGGCCAAATATGATTCCCAAAAAATGGTATTCAAATAAATTGCAAATAAAAAACTTCCTAGAGTCCAGACACTTTACAGAGAAAACAGCTCAACGACTCCATTAAATTATACATCAAGTTCAGCAAACGAAAAGAACAAGTTACGCAAGACGACGAGCAAAAAGCATTATGCAAAAAGTCGCCAGCGAGGTATTACTGGACAAAAAGTGAAGTACATGGAAAACTGAATATAAGAACTTCTCTCTTCGTGTTGCAGAAAACCAGTCGAACGTGGCAGGTATAATAAGGAAAGAACGCCCTTGGGCTCAGGCATTAACGTACTCACGCGTGCGAGAGCGCCGCAAAAACAGTAACCCTCAAAACGGGAAAACCTTTTATGAGAGAGAGAGAGAGAGAGAGAGAGAGAGAGAGAGAGAGAGAGAGAGAGAGAGAGAGAGAGAGAGGGGGCTTAATGTCACGCATCTCTGGCCCCCACTTGGTCACCCTGCCTTGTTGTTCTTTCTCATTTCCTGGTCGAAGTCGGGTCTGCTTTTTTTTTTTTTTTTTTTTAAGATCCAATATCAAGCTGCTTAAATGTATGAAAGAGAGAGAGAGAGAGAGAGAGAAACAACTGATACACTGCATATTGAAGCCTACAACACAAACACACGCTCCCTTCTTTTTAGTCTTATTTTCCCCTATTCTAATTTTTATTTTTACAGTATTTTCTAATTTTTTTTTATTTTTGTGTGTAATAACTTTCATCGAATAAAAAGATGAAAATTCAATCAAATTTACAACCCCTTCAAGTCCACCAAGCCCAATAAAAGAAAAAACAGCAACACAGACGAAAAATTGAATGAGACAAAGAGAGGGAAAAACCGTTCCTCGGGAGACGAACATCAGCCTCAGCCTCAACATCAGCATCACCTTCGACAAAATGAGAGCGACGGCAGCATCAGGGTTTCGAAACGGACACTTGGCAAGACTTAGCAAATTCAGGTCAGCGAGAGCGCGTAGCAAAATAAAAAGACGAGAAAAGCCTCACAAGAGCTCCGAAATGTGTTTACCTTACGTAAACGCATGAATGAGAACACACGTATAAAGAACGCCAGGGAAAGAAGTAATAGTAAAGGGTTGCATGTCTCCTGTACGGCGGCAGAGCGCATTACTTATTCAGTGAGCCAGTGTTATGCGTTACAGTTATTATGCTTGGTTCGTAGCTGCCATTTTTGGGACGTGGCAATAGTGCCAAGTTATTGAAGGACAATTACTGTTCTCCCTCGAACTAATTTCTGGTAGAATTGATTCAACACAATATAGGCCAAAGGCCAACCGATGGGACCTACGAGGTCATTCAGCGCTGAAAAGGAAACTGACAATATGGAGGTTTTAAAGGTTTAACATGCGGAAAACCTTGCAGTTGCACTATGAAACAATTGTTATAGGGTGGAAAGTCAGATGGAAGAGAATATGAACGGGGGTCCAGTAATAAGAATGAAAGAGGCTGCAGCTAGGGGTCGAAGGGACAATGCAAAGACCCTTAAGTAATGCCTACAGCGCACATAGTGAGGTGCACTGACGGCCCTAACCCCGCTACGAGTCAACTAATTTCTGATGTTATCTTATGGTATAAAAATGTGTTTTTGTCTCTACGAGAGTCAAAACCCTCCACTAGTACCACGTCAAGTGCAACATGGCAGGCGGTTCCCAAAAGAGACAGGGCCACGAGGAAGCACCATGGCATCAAAAGCCCCGGCAAGAGAAACTACTCACTCGGGTGAAAGAGCAGAGCAGCCATTAATCGCATATAATAAAAATCTCACTGTAGTCTCTTCCATGGGGAAGGGGGGAGGGGAGGGGAATGGAAGAGCCGAGGTACAGGGGACGTGACAAAGAGCGCCAAGAAGGGTTTCCTCAGAAGCCCCTTAAAAGCCCGCCATGTCAATGGGGGGGAGGATTTGGAAGGGATGGGAGGATGCAGAGTGTACGTATATGAGAGAGAGAGAGAGAGAGAGAGAGAGAGAGAGAGAGAGAGAGAGAGAGAGAGAGAGAGAGAGAGAGAGAAGTTCTGCTGGAGATCGATTACCGTCATGCATTCTCTTAGGCGGATGAAAACCTTCCTTTCGCTGGAATCCAAACTGTCGAGAGCTGGTAATAAGAGTTCAGTCACCTCTTCACTTGCATGGATGTTTAAAAAAAAAAAAAACTTACTCAAATTCAAATACATACACAAACATACACCTATGCATATATTTGCCAATATATCTGTGAAATGACATCTGAGAAATATTATTATTATTATTATTTTTATTATTATTATTATTATTATTATTATTATTATTCAAAAGACGAACCCTATTCATATGTAACAAGCCCACAGGGAGACACTGACTTGGAATTCAAGATTCCAAAGAATATGGTGTTCATTAGGAAGTAGTACAGGAGGTAAAAGGAAATAACGAAAGAAGAAATCGACTTCTTTAAAAAAAAAACAAATAAATAAATAGACAATGTAAGTAAATGATCAAACTCAGGGAGAATTATATTAGGGTAGTAATGCATTGCATCTTCCCTTGAGGTTTTCAAGTTCCAATTGCACCACATCCTCAGGGGGACTTCCACAGCCCAACGGTGTGAGGAATAAAGGGCCCCTGGAACTGAGAAGTTCGCCAGCGAGGCTAAACATTTACTGCATACTGGCGCTGCTGTTCAGCAAATCTGGTTGCTCTCGGTACGAAAAGGGGATTAGGGATCAATTATGAATGTGAAAGATCTCTATTGAAACACATCTTCTGAAAAATTGACAAACAAAAGACCATCTGTCGATGGTCCAAGTCATAACTGCTATATAATTATAATATTAGGAAACAGAAACCTACCAACACGAACCACTCCATCTAAAAGAGAGAAATCTCTGGCAGCATTTATAAGAGAGAAATCTCTGGAGAAGTATAGAAAGTGTAATGTTTTACAAGTCATATCGGTAACTTTGAAAAACTACAAGTCTATTATACCATCGGCAGTATTTTTAACGGGGAATCTAGACAAGAAAATGCAAATTTACCCTCTGACTCCTGGTGGATATGCCGTCAAAGAACTCATTATATATTTATACACATATATATATATATAAATATAAATATATATATATATATATATATATATATATATATATATATATATATATATATATATATATAAAGGTTAACACTTATATATGTTCTAAGACTTTTAGAAGGAAAGGTGTGTAACTCTTGTGTGATTGTGTGTGTGTGTGTGTGTGTGTGTGTATGTATATACATACATACATACATACATACACACACACACACATATATATATATATATATATATATATATATATATATATATATATATATATATATATATATATATTTTTTTTTTTATCTTTCCCCATTAAAGGAAGTGATTCCAAGAGTTAACCTTTCTATTCTAAGCGAGTCAGCGAGCCCCATATGTGAGCCACATTGGACAACTAGCCACAGTGTGCACAGATCACTGCTTAAAGTTGACAAAGGCAAACAAATGGTTTATAATGAAGCATGCCAAACCACCCATGGCATTGGATGCATGATCTTTCACATTTACTCCATAATAAGGCATTTTCAAACAACAGATAAAGGTTGGCAAAGAAAACATGGTTTTGCAAAAAAAAAAAAAAAAAATAAACAAAAAAGGCATATAAAACCATTTCAGGAAGTACAAAGGTCATTCCATCTGATGTCGACTTTCCTCTTGGGTTAACTCAGTGGATAAGCCAAGGGGAAGCTACGGACATTAACTAGTATCTGATAATTTTAAGTTTCTCTTTTAAATCATCTTCCAATATTCTTTGCAGAACAAGATAAAGAGGATGTTGACGTGGACTTAAGCCAGTATAACTCTAGGACCAACCGATTCTACGTGATTTCTCACTTGGGTATACAAACAGGTATTAGTCTTGAAGGGAGTTCTAACTGATTATTCATGCTGAATTATTCTGAATTATTCTGACATTGAATTCGATATTCGTTTGGCCCGAATAAAGTGAATCACAGTCCATACACACAATGAGTTCCTTTTATTTCTTTACACGTTACATAAAAAAATTAACACACATTTGATGGACGCAAAGCCGATGGAATAAAAAAAAAATCAAATGCTGCTCTTAGGTAAGTTTGTCTTTCAGTCCTCTTCATTGCAAGATGTTTCTAAAGCTTTATTGTAACGGGTGTCTAAATATGACGTGGATAAAAGTCCGTGCGCACACACACACGTGTGTGCGTATTACACACACACACACACACACACACATATATATATATATATATATATATATATATATATATATATATATATATACATATATATATACATATATACACACACTAGCTGACCAACCCAGTGCTGCCCTGGGAAAACTCTGAATGACAACTGATAATCTCTCTCTCTCTCTCTCTCTCTCTCTCTCTCTCTCTCTCTCTCTCTCTCTCTCTCTCTCTCTCTCTTCTCTGTTAAGATAGTTACTTCAATTACATTGCCCAGCATTTTTGACATTTTATATTTCACCCCTTCTCACACTTAAAGGGCATCTAGAGTGTCACTATTCATCTCAGCGATCTCAAAAACTATGGATTAGACACTAATATCTGTTGTTTTCAGTTATTTTTACGTCATCCTCTTCCCACCCCTCCCCTTCCTATCGGGGCTGAACTTGGACTTAAATGGCATTGGGTTTGTCAATATTCATCTCGGCGACCTTGAAAATTATGGATTAGACACCATTATCTGTTGTTTTCGGTTAATTTTACATGTCACCCCCTTCCCACACCCACCCCCTTTGGTGCCAGTGATGTCTTACCCCAACAGTATTCTTTCCCAGATAGTAAGTCTCATGTATACCAAGTTTGGTTGAAATTGCTCAATGCAGAGTTTTGGGCATTACACACACACACACACACACACATACAGAGTTATCCTGGAACAGACATACATACATACACACACATTTATATATATATATATATATATGAGAGAGAGAGAGAGAGAGAGAGAGAGAGAGAGAGAGAGAGAGAGAGAGGGGATTTTATGCATGTGTGCATTTACATACAGTACGTACGCGCATTTTTGGCAAGAAGACATTATCGAAAACGCCTGAGTGCACTTCCGCATGAGAGGAGGAACTGCAAGAGCATTAAAGGGTTTTATATATTTTGGCACACACGATACACGATCCATCACAAGACAAACATCTTTCACAAATTGGCTGCATTTTCCCTTGAGATGAATAAAGGACCTGAAGTAACTTTAAAAATATAATTTTTTTTACAGGGCAGAGAATCCTTAAGGGTTTTTAGGTCTCTCTCTCTCTCTCTCTCTCTCTCTCTCTCTCTCTCTCTCTCTCTCTCTCTCTCTCTCTCTCTCATGCTAAAAGGCAGTTATTACGACAACAGTAAGAGTTTTCTCAATTTCAATGTAAAATTTAAATTTCTGAAGCAAATGAGAAGAAAAAAATTATTGTGCAAGGTGGAGTTTTCTGTAACCCGAACAGCTATCAGTCTTCCACACTTCCAACTAATTATCAAATGTACCTTCAATTAGGTGACTGGTTTCACGTGCCACCTTCCCAGATAAGAGATAAACAGTAGCAGATGTCGCCTTTGTTACTCTTACTCAGCCCAGGAGGTTAAAGTGTCTCTGAATGGTCCCCGGACACTAGGTGGCAACTCTTGCCGTTCTTGCGGTTTCGTGGTAGGAACTTCAACATCACCTGCGCTTTATTTTAAACAAATGCGCAATGTTTTCCGCCATACAGTCCCAATCCTAGCCAATCAAAAACGAGAAGCCCATCAAGAACTTATTTTTAAGATGCCGTTCTTCTTCATACAACACAAAGACTCAAAACTAAAAAAAAATAATAATAATAACGCAACGAAGCAAAACGCAATGATGGAGAGCACCTTGTAAGAAACCAAAAGTGACGACGTTCCGTCTCGTTTGGATATTTGTGTTAAAGACGTTTGGGCTGCTGAAGAGCAAGAGCCCGTGCTAGCACAAGGCTACCTTTCACATTACTCAAGTAATAACATCTATATCTTCAAAATAACATATTGGTCTCTACAATTACAACAACATAGACCGGTTATCATCTTTTAAAAGCATGAAATCCACTGAAACACACACTGATGATATCTTGGAGACATGAAACGGAAAAATTTTTTTATGGGGTTGGGTTGCATCAACCAAGGTTACAAAAGGCATGGGGCTAGCAACCTCATCCTACAAGACTTGGTGACAGTTGAGACACCAAAACGCACATAATTAGATTAAAATTGTTAATTGGGTGTCTTGGCCGATCAGTTATTGGTTAATTTACGTAAAGTTCCACGGGCCCTGCATATATATAGAATACACGTAACCTCTATATGAAGCCACGAGTTAACCTCAAAGACAGACGTTAATTAATAAAGGTCGCCAGTTAGGGTAATTAATATTTAAAGAATATTAGGAATAAAGACTTTATGATAAACGTCACCAACTGCGGATATAGAAAAATCTCTACTTGTTAAGATGGTATTAAATACAAAAAAAAAAAACACAACGGTTCTATAGACAATGAGCGCCAGGCACAACAAATACCAGAGTATTAAAAATGACTTGTCTTGCCTAAATCCCCGAAAGGCTTACTGTTGGATAATTCGGCTAACGCTAACAATATAATAATTTGACTTAATCAGACTTCGTACCAGCACACAAACATGGTGGCTGGAGAATGAAACAAAGAAAGATTGGGAAATACAGAAAGAGGATAAAAGAATGGACGAAGTTTCATAAACATCGCCACAAAAACCGTTGACCTTAAGGACGAAGCGTTGTCGCGCATACAACGGACGTGCTGAAGTTCGTGAAGTGTTTCTTGTCACCATTCACTAATAAAATAATAGACAAAGGCGTTGACAGGAAGCCACCTTCCAGACGTCTGCCGATTCGGCGGCTAATTTCTCTCACGAAAAAGAATGACCGGCCCAGGTCAAAAACAGGCCTGGCTACAGTCATGCCTAGGCGTTTACGCTCTGTTAAAAACATTCGCCAAGAGAGACAGGTAGAAAGGAAAAAAAGGACTTTAGGACCATTATGAATGTTGTCAAGGTTGATATGGAAATTTTATATAGGGCGAAATGTTAAAAATGCTACCTGTTCCTTTTCTCCACGCGAACGTTACAGTTTAAATTTGCTAAACGTGAAATTTGCGCCGCTACAACGGACGTTGGTTCCTCTGATAGAACTCACAAAGAAATACATTGAGGGCGAACAGCAGTAATATTTATAAAAATATATATATAGATATATATACATGAATATAAATCACGGTACATAATATATATAATATATATTGCCAGACGCACGATTATCTCTCTCTTCTCTCTCTCTCTCTCTCTCTCTCTCTAAAATATATATCTATATATATATGGAGGGCTATATATATATATATATATTTGATGATTATATATATATATATATATATATATATAATCAATTGTGCAGCGTCTTGTCATGCCGTGGAAGGCATGGAAACTCTTACACTTTGCATGATAACCACGGCCAAAACGCCAAGGACAGATAAAAGATACTCTACTCGCACGCAGGGGATCGCACAACACACAAACACGAAGGCCTCCTGAATTCTCCAGGGAAGAATGTACACGTCACTGAAATTGGGAAGACTTACTCTTCGAAATTCCCATAAACATCAGCCACAAAAACCGTTGAGGAAACAACGAGGTACCTCGGGTCATAATTAAAATAGGTGTGGTGGATAAAAGAAGAGTGAAGAGAGAGAGAGAGTCACGATTTTTGAGAGAGATTCATTTCTCCGGCGTTTTCAGGAAGAGGAAATAAATAACTGCCTTCCATCAAGGCGTCACGGTCACACACACGAAAAAGAATGAGGGTACGGAGAGAAAGTCATGCCTTGGCTAAAGTTCAGTGAGAAAATTCTTTATCATACTTTCAGAGACATTGAACATAAAGAGATCCATGAGAGAGAGACTCCAAGTTCAGTGAACACAGATTGTAACGACTTTACAAGAGAGAGAGAGAGGATAGACAAGAGAGAATGTGTGAGAAGAGAGCAAGTTCTTTTGAATAAAACGATTATATATAAAATAAAACATTTAAAAGGTGTGAGACAAGAGAGAATTAAAGAGGCAAATAAAAATAACTAAAAGAGAGAGAAAAAATGAGACCGAAGTTTTCGGTGAGAAATTAGAGCTTTCATAACATCTAAAATCAAGGCCAGAGAGAGTGGATCTAGAGAGAGAGAGAGAGAAGAGAGAGAGAGAGAGAGAGAAACTTTAATCACGGAGAGGTGGTGGCCTGTTCAGTAAATTAGTTGTCATAACATCTAAAATTGATTATAGAGAGAGAGAGAGAATTTAACCTTAAGATAAAATACAGAGACTGAGGCTGGAGGGCTGCAATTTTCATGTTTGATGATTGGAGGGTGGATGATCAAAATTGAGGTGAGAGAGAGAGAGAGAGAGATTTTTAAGATCTGAGGGCGGACAGAAAAGTGAGAGAGGACAGACTTCGGCCATCTTAATGAGATTTAGATGTCATAAATCTAAAAATGAGGTCCAAGAGAATAACTGAGAGAGAGAGAGAGAGAGAGAGACACCAGTCACTTGAGGGGATGCGTAAAATAACTGGAAATAGGCTTCCAAGTTCAGTGAGAAATTAGACCGTCATAACATCTAAAAATGAGGTGTGAGAGAGAGAGAGAGAGAGAGAGAGAGAGAGAGAGAGAGAGAGAGAGAGAGAGATGTTAAAGAAAATAAAGCCACAAAGAAATTAGACATCTAAAATAAGTTTTCTGTTTGACCCTCAAAGACGACAATAGAGAGAGAGAGATTATAGATATATATATAGAGAGAGAGAGAATATAAAAAAATACAAACAACTAAATATGAGATATATATATTTATATCTATTTAAACGACGACAATACTGCATATAATCTATATTTTATATATATATATATATATATATATATATATATATATATATATATATATATATATATATATATATATATATATATATATATATATATATATATATATGCTAAAGTACGCGAAATAAGTACAAGATCACATCAAGGTAGATTCCAGAAACCTTAGAAAAACATTTTCTTAGGGGGTTCTTTCCCCAGAGGAAAAAAAAAAAGAAGAGAGAGAGAGAGAGAGAGAGAGAGAGAGAGAGAGAGAGAGAGAGAGAGAGAGAGAGAGAGAGGTTATAAGAGGTATATGACTTGGCACTAAGAAATTTGTGAACGAACATGGCATGCAAGAGTTAAAACCTGTATATGAAAGAGAGGATCACATTTAAACGATGCAAAGAATCATCAAAATATAAATGCAAAATAAAATGGCAACATACATACACATACACATATATATATATATATATATATATAGATAATATATATATATAATGTATGTATTATGTATGTATATCTTCCTGCCTGTGTATACATGTAAGTAAATATATTCATACATACATAAACGGTCAGGCAGACAGATTAAATCTACGGCAGAACAGGGAGAAAATGACACCGCCCGGAGGTGAATACCTGATTAACATGCTATTTGGAGTTGCAAAAACTGTGAAAAGAGGCCACCACAAACGTGTCATGACTTGACCAAAAATAGCTTCAGTCTTCAAAGACCGCCGTAACCGTGAGAGAGAGAGAGAGAGAGAGAGAGAGAGAGAGAGAGAGAGAGAGAGAGAGAGAGAGAGAGAGAGAGAGAGAGAGAGAATTTCTGTTTGCTGATATGAATTATTTTTAGCCTGTGCATAAGAATGCATCTAACGGCAATAATTGTGGAAGAGATGTTGGAATAGAAAAGCCGTAATATTCAGTATGATAAAGATTGCATACATACATACATACATACATATATAACATTTATATATAATTCTAATCATATAAAAGACCACAAAATACATACATACATACATACATACATACATACATACATACAAGTAATTACAGTAATCATAAAAAGCAAAACAAAAAAATATATAGGTAAAAATATAAATATATATTATATATATAACATTTATATATAAAATTATAATCATATAGAAGAACACAAAATAACAAACTTTATCTCATACACAATTGTTCTCAACCACATACATAGCAGGGACCTCATTCAAATTGGATGGTATCTTATTTAAGAATAATTGATAAGTAATCATCCAAAAAGCTTGTAAAAAGAAAAATATATAGGTAAAAAAAATTTGAAAAATTAAAATATTATATTATATATCTATTATATATATATTATATATATATATATATATATATATATATATATATATATATATAATATATATATATTATATATTATATATATATATATATATATTATATAAATAGATACAAACATATATACACACACACACATACGAACACCAACATGTGTACTTGAAGTTTCTGATCTTATGAGAAAATTCAGATTGAAAAAAAATTTCAAAGCATACGAATAAAAAAATTCTCAAACATCGAAATAAAACTACACCGTGTGTTTGTCTGCGTTATGTCGTGTCACGGAGCCATAAATGCCCGACTCCAAGGCAAAGGGTCGCCATGGCAACGGAGACGCAGGCTGAGACTTTCCATTTTCAAACCGGAATCACATCAAAACAAAATCTGCTCGGGAGGTTTTTATTTCCAACGGCTGAATAACATTCAGGGATTGCAACATGAAAGCAAACTGCTCTCGGGATTCAATCTGACCAAAGATAAGGGTTTCACAAATTGAAGTAAGACATTTTATATTTGTATATACTATAAACAATGACAAAATACTAACCGTCACAGAGAAATATATAAATGAATCACGTTCTCTCTGTCTCTCTCTCTCTCTCTCTCACACACACACACAATTATGTATATATATATATGTAATTATAATCACATCCACGTGATTAGTTTTTCCACACATCAACGGTTTTGGCTTTATTCCTAAATAATTAACGAAGAATTGATATATAGTGTGTGCAATGTGTGTGTGTAATTATAATATCCTTGTGATTTTTTTCACACACATCAACGCAGGTGTAAAAATAGAGTCCTGGCCGTTTTGACTCAGAAATGAAATCATTAACGAAGAATCGATATCCAGTTACTTTTTCAGTCCCTGTGGTGTATATATTGTGATTTTTACCACAATGTATCAGTTCTCCGTTAACGACTCAGAAATGAAGTCGAAACTGGTCAAGATCGATACCCAGTTATTTTTTCGCCTGTGGTGATGTGCGAGATAGATAGATAGATAGATAAATAGATAGATATATAAATTATATATTATATATATATATAAATGTGTATACCCTTTGAGGGTGTTTAAGTATATAAATTATACAAGTTACCGCTGCAGTTTAACCGCTGCATTAAGTGGATGCTGTTAATCAAAATAAATATATGTAAATCAGTATATTTAGTAAGTGCTAGCACAAGGCTGGCTTTACTCTAAAACGAACGAACGAACGAACTCCACACGAGTTGCCGACCTCTGGGAAATCCGCATTACCCTCCGAGCGACACTGACCTTGGCAGGATGTCTAGATTTTCCAACAAAAACTTTGAAAGTGCTAATAATTAATTTCGGCCCATCGTATGCCAGGTTAGTTTCACTCAGTCTGCCACATGCACGAGAGAGAGAGAGAGAGAGAGAGAGAGAGAGAGAGAGAGAGAGAGAGAGAGAGAGAGAGAGAGAGAGATTCAGTTAAAAATGTAAATTCATTGCTTTTTTTTCACTCTTAACAGGGTAGGTTAGGAACGACTTCTCTGAATATCTGAAAGCACGAAAGCAATTATATTTAAACTGTGATCTACTGGGAGGTCTCCATGCAGTGGATACACTGTTTATAGAGTTCACGATTATCGATCTATTTCAATGATAAGAAACCATCCACAAATATCTTGTAAATTCTTTGCATTTGCATGAGGCCCATTTCATCCAGAGCCGACGAGGTCACTGACCGATCACTGAATCTCGCACCAGAAGAAACTGGTCGAGATGGATGACACATTTCAAAAAACGCAACTCATAAATTCATACTGCAGAACAGCCACTCCTTTGGGGATTCTCGGTTTCCCGTTGCCTCAGGTATGGACTCGGCCTTTGTTGCTTTAGTTCTTAGGGGGGAGAAAACTGAAAGCCCAAGACAAGTGAAATTCGCCCCGTGTGAGAAGATAGTGATGCTGGGAAAGTCTTAGACTAGTTTTGTGATATGTAATCTAGTCCCAAAACTTATGTCTGGTTATTAAATACTGCGGATACACTACTTCCCAGCGCCTCCCAGCATTCTCTCGCAGAAGACTTTTTGAAAGATATATTTTTGCTTTAAAGTATGAAGCCACCTAACACACAAAACAGCTTCCAACTAGACACACCAAGTTATTTTTGCTTTAAATAAAAAAAAAGGGGGGGGGCAGAGCCAACAACGAACTCTTCATATTTCTACATTACATTCAACATTTTTACTATCAGTATCATGGAGAAAGTTGCAATTAACCTGAAGCATTGAAGGAACGGCATCTTTCTCTCTGACGACCCAAAATGGAAACTAAACTTTCAGTCATGGGAAGATAGCAATTCTAACTCTGGCAATGCAGGCAATTGTGACTTTCGTTTCTAACAAAAGTATAAAAATTTAAATCTTATTTTCAAATATCGGAAGAAACACACTTTATTTCACTAGCAACCTGCAATGACAAATTTATTTATATATATATATATATATATATATATATATATATATATATATATATATATATATATATGTATGTGTGTATGTATGTGTGTTCATATATAAATAATGTATATTTATTATATATGTATAGATATATATACATACATATATAGTATATATATATATATATATATATATATATATATATAGATGTATATAGTAGTATATATACATATATAAATGTGTATATATATATGCACACACATATTATATATATATATATATATATATATGTACATATATGTATTATATATATGTATACATATTCCATCTCTTAATATGATTTTCCGTTCTACAAATATAGATTACTGAAAACTGCCTTTGAAAACTGGATTGCTCGCATGTCCTTGGGGGACGTAAAAACCTGCGAAGTCAACTTGAAGAAGCTGTCAAGTATAAGACTTGCACTATATTCGTCTTCATTAGTCAATTGTTAAATTTTGTCTATAGGAACTTCAATTTCAATCATTTTCTCTGCAATCTTAGCGACATCCACGTATATAAAAGTAATTTCTACTTTTGAAAATCGTTATAATTTGAATTTTAACCCGAAATTGAAAAATGATGGCCTAAAAACTCTGATACAAGTAAAACACAAAAATTCAAGTCTGAATTTAGATGGTTACTTTAAAGGGAAAATCTGCCTAGAATCCTCAAAAGTTGGGATTAATGGCCAACCCAACTGGTGAGGACGATAATAATGATCTAAACAGCGTCCCTTGGCAGTGTAGTGCTCAACTATTCTACAAAAATCAAAAAAAAAAATGACGAGACAAATACATCAATTTTAAATACCATTTACAAGAAATATCAACTGCATTCATAACTTGGTTGTCTCAGTTTATAAATATTGAAGAATATGGAAACCTATTTCATGACAACAGATCTCTCTCAAGCAAGCCAACGTATTAGAAAATATTTCCCAGAAAATGTTTCACGTGTTTTTTTTTTTCAAACAGCTTTGGACCCTTTTTAAAAATTTTGCAATCAGTCTATAAATACTGGAAAAATTTTATGAAAATTTTGGAAACCTGTTTTTAGTGATGCTTTGCGCACAGACCTGCCAATCAAGATCGATATCCGTACTTGTATAATCTTTTAATTGCCCTGGGGAGGGAAGAAAGTTTTAGTAGAAGGCGAAACACTTTTTTTTAAATCTGTCAGTTTCATTTTTAACAGATAAAGGTTTCAGTTGTTTCTCTTCCTTCGTGGATTTTGTCTCTATATTTACTGCAATACACGATCATCCTTAATCCGCAATTAAAATTCCGCTACAGCAAACTTCATAAAAACAGTTTACTCTGGCTACGAAAGATGTTTATGATAATTTAGCAACGCATCACAGTTTGCAATTCATCATTTTGTATCAGTGTATTAATAAACAAAACACAAGTTAATATCAATGATATACTTCTATAATCAGCAATAACATTTAGACATTTCCAACAAAACAGGCATGAACCTCATCAAGAGATGAATAATATATATATAAACAGGTGTATAAATATATATAATATTTTAAAGTTATATATATATATATATATATATATATATATATCAAATATATTCAATGAATATGTTTAAATAAAAATTTGTTAAAAATGTTGACATTTAACAGTCTAGCAAAAAATTTTTGTTTCCCAAAAATGTGAAATTAATTTATTAATTATGAGTTGTGCCTTTTAAGACATTTTTGGTGGTCAGTCACCAAATAAATCAATCATATAAAAATTTGTATAATCAAAAGATTTTTAATTGCCCTGTCCCTTTTTTGAGAAAAATATTAAAAGTTGAGCTTTAATCCTAAATATTTTTTGTAAAACCTTTTAAATATTAAAAGTGTTTTAGTATGTCTGCTAATTCTTTAATTGTGTTGGATTCCATGTACATATCTTTTCCTCTGTAATCCCCATCTGTCATTTATACGAGCCTTCTTTGTAAAACTTATATTTTTATATTTCTTCAGTCTGCTATACAACGTAAAGGACTACCGTCGCCAAAGACCTTGCAGTACTACCGTTTTGTTTCTCTCTTTTCTTCGTATCTGAATTTTGTGTGTGTATATATATATATATATATATATATATATATATATATATATATATATATATATATATATATATATAATTAATATGTGTATTATTAACAGAAAATTTATATTAAATAACCATGTCATTGTGCCGTATTACCTACACCCTTAATTTCGTTTTTCCACTTAAAAAATTACATTATTCCTCGTGGAATTGTATTTATCAATAATGTTTGGTTAATATGGCCTCTATGAGTAATACAATCATTCACGCACTACAGTACAAGAGTGCGTTGAGTTTTGAACTCCTTTTAGCTTTGGAACTCTTTATCACTACAGTAATTTGAAGCGAAAATCTGCCACTCTTTGGGAACTGGGAGTTAAGGCTGTTACTGAAGTGTCATCTGTAGTCATGAGATAATTGCACCACTCATTTGTGACATAAAAGTTACTGCGAACTTTTAGAAATTGTAAAATCTCTAAAAAAGTACAACTCATTGGGATTCGTTAAAATTCACCAAGATTATCATTGCATGTAACGGTTATGGCGAAGAAAAAAAAGAAAAAGTTGTATGAAAAATGTTATGGGTATGTGACTAAACAGCAGACTAAAGACAATCTGTTACAGCAAAGCCTTGGAAATTAGAGTTAATTTGCGTTCAAAAGCCCGAAATCAAATCAAGATGCATAAAATGTTACTTCCTGATACAGTAAATTTCAGTTTCAAAGTGTATCTCGTGTAAGCCAGCAGTAAACGAGAGAGAGAGAGAGAGAGAGAGAGAGAGAGAGAGAGAGAGAGATACGTTTACGTTTGCTAAACGATTTCGTGTCTTAGTTGTCTATCATTTTCAATCTTGCGCAAAAACTTCAAGGCAGCGTATACCGAGCCTAAACAACAATAGACGCACGTGAGGAAAGCGCCACAAAAATGCATCTAAACACGCAACAAACATTTTCGTCAACTTGCAGTGCAAACCTTATTCGGTCCACGATATATTTATTTCTGAACAAGAAAAAATAAATGCTTATTTTTACTATTCCCGGACGGAAAACATCCACCTCAGCATGACTTCATACACGCTTACTGGTTCGGACTTTTACGTCAACATATGAGAAGCAAGCATGGCTCAAAAGAAGTTCGTCTCGAAGGTACAGGGCTTCACGCTAAATACAAGACGCTTCTTTTCGATACAGATACACATCTAAATCCTGCAATGAATAACTGCTGTTCCCTAAATCCTGCTGAGCGGCAATAAAACAATAATAATAATAATAATAATAATAATAATAATAATAATAAAAATAATAATAATAAACATACTCGAGTACCGACAAGTGCACTGAAAGCTGCGCATGAAACCCACTTGCTAACTCGGAACAACCGTTTTTCAAAGACACGCTACATTAGCCGAACGTTAAGTTACTTTGCTGTGAGAAACATCCCCAATAAATACACCAGTTCCCGCAATGCAGGTGTTGCCAAAAATTCCCCCCCCCCTCTCCTCCAACAAAGATTCGGCAATAACAAGGGGGAGGGAAGGAGGGAAGGGGGAAGGGGAGACTGAGGGGAAACTGTACAGAAACTGCCTTCGTGAAGGACCCCCATTAAAATCATTTTTGGTGGGATCTCCTAATGGGAAAGTGAAGACTCCTACAACGCCAGCCTCGAATGGAGAGAAACACGGCAGGTCTGCGTTTACAATGTTTGGGTTAATAGTTTTATGAGACTGGGTTACACGTGTGCAAACATAAACGCACACATATATACACATGCGAATAAAAAAAAATATATATATATATATAAATTATATAATGTATATATATAATATATATATATATATATATTTATTTTATCACATACACAATTGTTCTGTGCAATAGTAGAATTACTAAAAGGACCTCATTCAAACTGGATGGTATCTAATGGAGTATTTATTCAGAAAAAGTTAAAAGCTTTCTTGGACAAACAGTCCACATTATCCTCTCTTTATAAGTCCTGATGGAATATTTTTGCCAGAGATTAAATGAAAAAATAACGCCTCTCTATGTGTATGTACAGTATACATGTATGTCTAATTGTTTTAAGAATTAAAGTGACTGACACATATCGCCCGGATTTCTTGCGAATTTTCACAAGACAGGCTTCAGTCCCACAGTTACTGTGGACTGTATATAGGAATGTCCCCTTTGCAATATATATATATATATATATATATATATATATATATATATATATATATATATATATATATATATATATATATATATATATATATATATATATATATATATATATATATATATATATATATATATATATATATATATATATATATATATATATATATATATATATATATATATATATATATATATATATATATATATATATATAAAATACAGAGGAATGATCTGGAGGTTGTTCACTGATGACAGGCGTCACATGATGCTGGGTCATGTAACTGAGGATCTCATCGATCTTGGCTAACTGAAATAGTAGAGAATGGGGAAGGGCCCATCCCTGATAAAACTAAACCCCCATTTCGATGACGCTCTATTGGCAAGGATACAGGGTGAGGTCGTGTCTGATCTACAAAGGTCAAATATATATAGACACACACACACACACACACATATATATATATATATATATATATATATATATATATACATATATATATATATATATATATATATTACATGAGTATATACATATAAATATACAAACACATACAATCAGGTACACCTGCTGTAGATGAACCCCAGCTGAACTCCTGAAAATTAGTACATCAACTATGCAGATTTGCAGTAATACTTTGTATACATAGTTTATGTTACTTTCATACATAACGTACGAGTATCTTCCCATTATGCATGTGTATGCATATGTGTGTGTGTGTGTGTGTGTGCATTCGACGGAAGCCTGTTTCACTGTCTGGAATCCGCAACCACAAGATGTTCAAAGAGTCTACATATTCATCTGTTACGGTAAATCATGTCTGTTCCTTTACAAGTCCTCAACTAATCTTCCTACTTTCACAGACTACACAGAAAAAACCCCGAGACCGGTATTTACACCAAACAAAAACCCAGCCCCTGAACGTTATCACCATGGAGTTTCTAAGGTTATTTTTTGCTGTGATTCTCATGAGTAAGCTCTCATCAATTTTATTCGACAATAACAGACATTACTATTACTTAATTCTAAAGAAAGGAAGGGGGCAATATAGAATTTAGGCAAAGGCCAAGCGCTGGGACCAATGGGTCATTCAGAGCTGAAATGGAAATTGGGAGTAGAAAGGGTCTAAAGGTGTAACAGGAGGAAAATCTCGCAGTTGCACTACCAATCAATTGTTAGGAGAGGGTGGACAGCAAGGTGGAACAAAGAGGATATGAATGGAGGTACAGTAAAGAAATGAAAGGGGTTGCAGCTACGGGCCGAAGGGACGTTACAAAGAACCTGAAGTAATGCCTACAGTGCACCGCGTGAGGTGTACTGACAGCACTAACCCCCTACGGTGGACTAATTATAACCTCCACACATTCACAGCTGCATGTCATATGTGCAATTATTGTTATTATTCAGTAAATGAAACCTATTCATATGGAACAAGCCCACAGGGGCCACTGACTTGAAATTCAAGCTTCCAAAGGATATGGTGTCCATTAGGCTACTTGGTGATGTTCAGTATAATGCTCTTCACACAAAAATTCAGGCAGCTAAACCTACTGACGAACATTATGAGATGCGTCTGCAAACCTAGCATGTAAAGAGCTGTAGCTCATTAGTTACTTGACCTCGTTACGCCTCCAAACTCTGCATTATAAATAGATATGAGAATGGTCACCCCCTTTGACATCAGTCATTGAGACGCTAAGTCCATACGCCAGAACCATTCCCCCTTATCACCACCCCCCAACCTCCCTCCCCAGTAATGTCTCGCCAAATGTATATGTACTGCTGCTATCTTCGTCTGTCCATCAGTCATCCATTTGTGCCGCCACGTATTAGGGTAATTGGAAACGGTGGTTGGCTCATAAAATATGGATGGGCAGTATATCTCGTATGGCATCAAAGTGGGTGTGTGCGTGTTTGTGTATGTGTATATACTGTATACAGTATATACAAATATGGATAAATATATAGTAGTATATAGCATCATATATAGAGCATATATATATATATATATATATATATATATATATATATGTATATATATATATATATATATATATATACATTATAAATATATATATATATATATACTGTATATATATATATATGTATATATATATATATATATATATATATATATATATATATATATATATATATATATATATATAGATATATGAATTTTTATCAATACACCAAGACTTTTTTATATTACCAACATTAAGCAACAAATGTCGTTTAATATAAAATTCGTTTAACTCAACCTCGGAATAAACACCGAAGAGAATTTATTAGTTTGTAATAAATATAAATATTCAATATAATATATATATATATATATATATATATATATATATATATTCATATATATATATACATATATAATTTCAGTAGAGATTAATGCTTATCATTTTTATTACCAGTTATTTTTACTATTCACAATGAACATTAATTCTTGTGGGGTTTGTAAACGACAATTACACGACTAGAAAACTTCCAAGGATAAGAACAACCATTAAAAAACAATAAAAATTAAAAGTTAGAAATGAAACTAAAAACGCTAAACCGTGGCAACCTAAAAATAATAAAGCACAAAGAAAACGAATAACTACAGTACAAGAGAAAGAAAAATAGCTGACTGCACATCCAATTAAAGGAATCAGAGTCCCCTGACAGCGAAGATCTGAAAACAAATATGATCACATCTTCCCTGGATCCTGATCACATCCGACGTCATGTAACCAAACCTTTAAGAAATGTGTAAGTCGATGACACCAGCTGAAATACCTCATCTGGAACAGATCCTGCGTCAAAGAGGTTTGTTGAGTGAACCGCAGACCCATAGCTAAAATTTACGAGTCTCTCTCTCACAATTAATGGGAATCTATACGTAATCATTCAAGAGTAATCAATATTTTTACAGGAATAGTGTTTACGTCTACAAATTCAAGAACCATTCTTGAGGTGTCTATAAAAGAACCAGAGAGAGAGAGAGAGAGAGAGAGAGAGAGAGAGAGAGAGAGAGAAAAACTGACTGCTCTACCTAATTTATAAAAGAGATACTATGAAAGACATTCGTCATCCGTAGTGAGTTCTTGCGAAGCGGCAAACACGTGATGATGTTATGATGACTCAGCCTACTGACTGACTGACTGACTGTATCCTGGGGGATTGGGAAACACATTCTCCTCAGTCACGCGAAGGGTCGCTGTCAAGTGAAGCGGGCCGGGGGCTGCTTTAATACAAGAAAAAAGATACGGAAAGAAACAGGTGGATGCACTGTACAGATGATGCTGAAAACAAAATTTTTTGGTACAGAAATTACAAAAGCAAATGCATAAATTTCTGTACATTGTAATACTTATGAGAAGTAAAATATCATCATAATGCAGATTTCACTTTAATTAAATAATTATGGAACCACCAACGCGATTTTTTACGCTCATGTGACTTATCACCCAGAAGCATTTTAAGTATGGTGTTACCAGCAATGGACCAAAATATGGTCACAGCCGACGACAGCAAATGTCTCCCTATCAGTGACAATGGGCTTGGATGGGTGACCAACCCATGAATGTCCAACGACGTTAGCATATATGCTACAATACTCAAAACTGAAACAGCAGCGGAGTGGGAGAGATGAAACAAACACGGCTCAGCCATCATTACTGTGTCGTCGCCGGCGACTTCTTCGAAGGTATCTGACGTGGCAGGAAAACGCATGCTGACAGATGGGGATATCTCCCAGTAAAAAAAAAAAAAAAAAAACTTTCTGAGCGAACACTTGAGGATGACAGGAGAGTAATATAGAAGAAAATTCTTGGGAGTGTCTAAATGTTTGTCGTGTTGGTTTTGAACGGGAGAAGATAATTATGCTTAGTGATTTGGGAACACATGTAAGCGCTGAGGGAATTGTGTGATTGGAATGTACGAAGGAATGAGAACGGAGAGAATCTCACGGATGTACATTCTGAAATGGTATTGATACTAGGAAATCTGTCTCTTCATGAGCCTAATTAGGAAAAAGGAATTTAAACTGGAATATGAAATTTAGGCCAAAGGCCAAGCGTTGGGACCTATGAGGTCATTCAGCGCTGAAAGGAAAATCGACAGCAGAAAAGTCTGAAAGTTGTAACAGGAGGAAAACCTGGCAGTTGTGCAATGAAACAATTGTTAGAAGAGGGTGGAAAGTAAGATGGAAGAAAGAGAATATTAACGGAGGTATTGCGTGAGGTGCATTAGGAAAAAGGTAATAGAAAAAGTTTAATTTCTATTCTCTTCCTGAGATTGTTTATAGGTATTCTATAAAACAATCCAGTTTTGGAAACATATAACCCAGCAGGAGGGAGAGAGAGAGAGAGAGAGAGAGAGAGAGAGAGAGAGAGAGAGAGAGAGAGAGAGAGAGCAAACACGGACTTAAGAGGGGGAACTGAAATGAGTGGGAGATAAAGATCTAAGTCACGGGAACAAGAAGGACCAGAGGAAGGGGAAAACAGAATTAGTTTGCAGCAAATATACAAGAAATTAAAAGTTATTTAAAAAAGATTCCTCCTGTCTAAAAGCATGATATTAAACGTCTTGGCTAGTCTTGGTATTAAGTCAGATAAGTTTATTTGCTTCACAGAATTACCAATCAACTACAGAATGGACATTATTATTATCCACGATTGCCAAATTTATCTTATTTACGCAGATAAGTTTAAATAATTGAACAAAATTAAAATTGCAAAAGTATATTATACTAAATTAATACCGTCACAACCAGAGAGAGTATATTATGCTAAATTAATATCGTCACAACCGGTCTCCAAAATGACAGTTTGCTCCCAAAATGACAGTTTACTATGTATTTGCTTTGATATAAGCACAAGAGCAAGGTAACTTATATTAATAAGTAAAAATCACGCACTCTGTAGTATTTATGTAAACTTAAAATTTAAATCTTTAAAATCTTATATAAAAATGGATGTGTTCAGCATAACTCTGAAATGCATTGAGCAATTTCAACCAAACTTGGTATAGCCTACCAACATATGAGTTACTATCAGAAAAAGAATACTATGGGGGTTAGACATCACTAGCACCAGGGGCACCAAAGGGGTGGGGGTGAGAGGGACTTCTCATAGTCACTAAATAAATTCTAAGGGTTTATCATACATAATTTCGGAATACATATGACATACTATCTGGAAAAGAATACTGTGGGGGTAAGACATCACTGGCGCCAAAGGCGGTGGGGGTGGGAAGAGGGTGACATGTAAATATAAGCAAAACGACAAATGTTAGTATCTAATTCAAAGTTTTCGAGGTCACTGAGATGAATAGTGACACTCCCGATGCCCTTTAGGTCCAAGTTCAGGCCCGATAGGAATGGGGAGTGAGAAAGGGTGAAATATAAAATGTCAAAAATACTGGGCAATGTAACTGAAGCAATTATCTTAACAGGAAGAGAGAGAGAGAGAGAGAGAGAGAGAGAGAGAGAGAGAGAGAGAGAGAGAGAGAGAGAGAGAGAGAGAGAGAGATTTATCGGTTGTCTCAGAGCTTTCCCGGGCAGCGCTCGGTTTTGTTAGCTAGTAAAATAATAGTTAAGGAAACTCGAGTGTAAGTTGTAGGTCAGTGTAATACCATTATTTAAGAATAATCATTAATCATTTTATGCACAGAACTTACACAACCTTATATAATCTACTTACACCTAAAAACTTCAGGTTCAGGTCAGCGAAAACAATTTGCAACACCAGCGTCTACTTAAGGGTTGACGACCCTCAAGTAGGAGAATAAACATCCCCTATCTTGTGAAAGAGCCTCTTCATTTACTGCCAAAAGTAATAACTTGCTTGTTCCCTTAGTTTCTGGGAATTAAAGGCCGAGGAGGCTGGCAGTTGTGCTTTTGGAGATTACGAAATTGCAAGAGGCATGTGGCTCATGCTGTCGCAAAATTAAGGAGAAAGTTTATCGAGATGAAACGATTTCGAAAGCTATTTTACATGGCTCTCATGCAAGTCACATTTGCATAAAACACTGGCCAGCAGAAGATATAAAACTGTAGTGCGTCTGTTTTGTTCTTCACAAATATTTAGTAAGCTGAACATACTGTTTCCATTAACTTGAAATTTGCTTAAAAAAATAGATTACAAGGACGCGGAGAGGTCATTTTTCTAGCAACAAGCCTTCATTTAAAGCTCGACTTTCACTAGCCCACTACCAGCCTAAGACAGAGAAATATTACACCCAGAACCTCTCGGAACATGCATCCTCACACACACACGACTTCCCCGTGTGGTGGCTGTCGCCATTCTCCCATCAATGGGACGATATCCTCTTTGGCCACCCTCCTTAAGTGCTACTTCAACACGGAACTTCCGCTGTCGCCTTTGGTGGTGTGCCTCGAATGTGTGGCACTTGTTTGCAAAGCACCAGAATCGCTCTTCTGCTGCGGCGCCACTCTCTTTCACTTGCCCACTACCCGAGATCTTTCATTCCCTTCACTGTGAAAGATTTGAGTTTCATGGCCGTGTTGAAGAAGAGGATGGTTACATCTTTGAGACTACTTTCAACAACACTCCATTTCCTGGGTTTGCCTCTGTTACACTGCTGATTAGGTATGTACATAAATAACTGTCTTTTTATCGTTGCAGTTAGTTGGTTTCTTATTTTTCCTTAATGAGAATTTTTCCAGATTTTCAATAATAATAATAATAATAATAATAATAATAATAATAATAACAATAACCATTTCATAACAGATAAAAGATAAACATTGTTTAATTCCAGGATACTCAGGAATGAAATGATTAGAAACTACGTATTCATTGTGTACCTTTCATCGCATTCTTTTACAGAAAAAAAAAGATTAAACCCCTTATTTACGAGTAACCCTCTGAATACTTCAAAACCACGTCTTTACGACGTAAACACATCACCAGAAAACCGTTTGGCGCTTTCAAAGAAGTTACGTTCCCTTTTTCCAAAAACCGTATCACAACAGATGAGCTGGGATTGTGGAAAGGGAAACGGGTTTAAATGGGACATTTTAATTACTAAATTTGAAGGCTGTTGGCTTATCTTACAGCAAAACTAATTAACTTTTCACTTACATCATTTTTGCTTTTAGTTAACGCTAAAAGTTTAACTATGACCTTGGAAGTGTGTCAAGGTCGCCTGTAGTATTGACATCAAGTGAAAACGTGTGTCATGGGTCCCTTCCTGTCTTACAAGACCAAAACCTGAACTCAAAAGAGGAGTGATAGGACAGCATGATGCATACAATATAAACAAAGTACCTTCCCAACGTGCAATATAAAGAAGATAAATAAGTAGGTAAATGGGGTGGTTCAGACACTAAACAACCGTTAATCTAACCGGGTTTACATAGCTCTGGAATACTCTTTTCTAGAAGCTATACTCTTCTTTACTAAATTGTATCATGCGGAGAAAACAAAACCGCACCAAGACAAAGGAACCAGCCTCCCATCTCCCAAATCTCCTGGTCAGGAATCGATCCCCAACATCTGAAGGGGAAAAAGAGAGAGAGAGAGAGAGAGAGAGAGAGAGAGAGAGAGAGAGAGAGAGAGAGAGAGAGAGAGAGAGAGAATTTAATATTAAGCACTAGACCACCCTAAGGGATCTGACAAACGTGGGGCACAGAACTTCCACAGAAAATAGAAGTGTTTTGCTGAAAAAAAAAAAAAATAACTTTGCCAATGCTCACTAGCCTTAGGGGCCAACAACAAGGCACATATGACCTCTCAATACAGTCATCGCTATTCACAATCAATTTAACCAACCTTGAGCAGAACAGGACTAGTGACTTCTATAAACGTGACTTATATCTCATCAAAATAAATACTCATCATACATAAAATCTGATTACCATAAGAAGGCAGCATACTACGCTTACTACGACCAAGGCACAAAGGTACACACACACACACACACAACACACCTGATTAAAGAAACATTATAAGCGGACAGACCTGCATTCAATTCGGTCAAGCCAACGTGATATATAACAAACCGCCAGGGCAGAAACTTAAACCGCGAGAGACGTCTCGTCCCTCTACCCACACCTCATACCCTCAATCCAACAGCGAGCTTGGCTCTCTCTCTCTCTCTCTCTCTCTCTCTCTCTCTCTCTCTCTCTCTCTCTCTGTCTGTCTGTCTCTGTCTGTCTCTGTCTGTCTGTCTCTCTTCCCTTTTCTTCTCACTTCACGGTCGTTGCCTTCTCTACTCAACTTCCTTCTCATATTCATCTCGCTAGAAATCTAATACGATAAGGTTCCATTTGTCAGGCACTCGTGCAAGACGCCTCTCTCTCTCTCTCTCTCTCTCTCTCTCTCTCTCTCTCTCTCTCTCTCTCTCTCTCTCTCTCACGCAGTTTCTGTCAGTCACTAAGGAGAAAACAGTACTCTATAAAAATTTTTACCATCACACACACACACACACACACACACACAGAGAGAGAGAGAGAGAGAGAGAGAGAGAGAGAGAGAGAAGAGACGACTCCAATCTGTCCCTCTCATGCCGTTGCTCAAGCTGGTCAGGAGGAGACGGCAGAAAAAGAAGCTGCACCTGCCGACAGCAACACCACCGCCAAGATCTTATATCACTGTTTCCTCCGAACAAACGAAAACAGAAACACTCCAACCTCATTCCTTAGAAGATTCTCTCTCTCTCGCACAACAATACGAGAGCAAAGCACGCACGTTAAATCCGTCGTTCCTTGATACGTTTCGATTTCGCGGGTCCTTCATTTCAGTGCTGAAGTCTTCCTACGAAACTTAGCCACCAGTGTGACCCTACGAGGGGAATGGCGAGATATATACACTTCGGCGTTCATGACCCTCACCAAGATTACTTTTCATTATGTATAAATCAGATTTTAAAAGACCAAGTACTTCTTCCTGTTCCTCATGAAATTGTAGAAAACTAGAAGACGCAAAAGGACAACAAAAAACAAGAAACAAACAAAAAAGAAAAACAACAAAACCAACGAGCCAAGCCAAGAAAACAGTAAGAAAATAACAAAAACAACAGCAAGAAAAAAACTGGTTGAAGCGTCTCCCCTCATCCTCCCCTCTTGCGAGTGTTCTTTTTATTATCCATTTCTTCCCCGAATTTCTTCCACTTTAAAAGCCTAATCATGTTTAATCGAATGTCCGATTTTCCAAGGTCACTTCTACCTCACCTTTAAGATATTTTGGGGAGACGAGAAACAATGAGAAAACGACTGAAAAGCCATCAAAACAATAACATGTCATTTCCCTAATTCTCTATCTCGAAGAGCGTCCTGGCCGCTCGTCTCGTCCGTTGGCTGAAATTCAGATGCATTCCCATACGAATTTCGATCATACAGCCCTTGTTGCTATGCGGCGTTTAAAGGGTCAGTTGCTCACAGTAGCTTCGAGTTACGATTCACGCTCCCAGTTGTTGCTCTACAAACTACGCACTCGGCAGAGAGAGAGAGACACATAATAGAGAATATCTAACGTTGAATACTAGACAACCTTCAATTACTTGATCAGCCATGGGCGCAAAACCGTTAACAAATTCATTCATGATAGACGATCACACAGGATATCCTGATCAATGAAGTGTTAAGGCAAACATCATTTAACAATAATAAAAGTACATATTGCGAAAACGAAAATAATAACAGCATCAGATAACACTGGTTTGCCCCCAGACCCAGATGTCCTCAATCTGCGGCAATAAAATGGGATCTAGGAAATCGTGAAGCCCTGGGCAAAATTTGCAGGGCACTGAGTACGGGGTCCAGTGGGTGGAATGGCACTGAATGTATCAGTCACACAAATTACATTTAGTTGCACGGGTCGTGGCAAAGATGCGCCTTACTGATTTATGTCAGAAAGGTCTTGGATTCTGAAATAGCGAGTTAATGAAATAATCTCCAAATGAGGAATTTACAACTGATAAGATATACGGCGGTTGAAAACGAAAGAGGCTGTCCAAATCTTGCAGAAGTAAACCTGATAAGATAATAAAACAGTGTCTTACTATTTCCGGCTTACGATACGACATTACCACTTCGTTATTCAAGAGCATTGCTACACTGACAGACTTCAAGAGTGGAAAGCATCCGTACGATAGTTCAAATTCCTGCATATTCTGATGAGGCAGATTTAGACACGAATGCTCAATAAGAGCAATGGCATGCTCAAAATCAACAGTATTCTATTTTACAAAAAAAAAAAAAAAAAAAAAAAAAAAAAGTGATTTCCATGACTATAGGCCGTGTTGTAATAAATTCTGATCCAGGAGTTTTCATTTTCAATATCAGTAAGTTTTCAGCAGCCTAAGTGATTGAGCTCACTTCATAATCTAAAAATAATTACATGCTAGCTGTCACTGGGCAACAGTGAACTGCATTATGACCTGAAAACTCTATGGCTGATAAGACTCAGAAACCGAAATCAGGGTGAACGTGCTACTGACGACATTACACCCAATTTACCGATAGGGTTACTGCTGTTGTGCTCGAAATGCATCGCATTCAACATCGCATTCAACATCGCATTTCAACCCAATCTTAAATTTCGTGGTTGACACCATCATCCCAAAATGCAAATGAGACAATTCATCGTTGGCCAACGTTAAAACTAACATTGCATGAATAATAATAATAATAATAATAATAATAATAATAATAATAATAATTCATTTTAAGGTTGAATATCTGACACCATGCATGTATGCATGTATGTATGTATGTATGAAATTCTAAATAGGAATTATCCATAAAAAAGAGATTAAATTATGATTGGTACATGCAAATTACACCCTTGTATAAACTGTTATACTGTCAAGTGAAAGAAAAGTACATAAACAGTACATTCTAAATTTTCTCAAGATTTTGAGAGAGAGAGAGAGAGAGAGAGAGAGAGAGAGAGAGAGAGAGAGAGAGAGAGAGAGAGAGAGAGAGAGAGAGAGAGTATCCAGTTAATCTTTTCACGGCATTAACAGAAAAAACTCTACAGGTCTTTTAAAAGAAAATCTCGAGTCATGATGCCTTTGTATAATCCACGTGTAAAACCAAAAGGAAACTTGAAACCCTTCCAACACCCATATAATGACATTCCTTTATGACTCGATCGCTGGCCATGTTCGCCACGCCCCATCCTCTCTCTCTCTCTCTCTCTCTCTCTCTCTCTCTCTCTCTCTCTCTCTCTCTCTCTCTCTCGTTTGGAGACATTCGTTTGGAGACATTTTTCGTACAACACCAGGCACTTGAACTCCCGTCTTGTGATTTTTACAAACTAAAATCACGATTTTTTAAAGTAAAATGTATTTTCCTTCATGATTTTTTAAAGTAAATTGTACTTTTCCTTCACGATTTTTTAAAAGTAAATTGTACTTTTCCTTCGCGATTTTTGAAAGTAAATAGTATTTTTCCTTCACGATTTTTTAAAGTAAATTGTATTTTTCCTAACTATACAAAAAGTCGGTCCTTTACATTAGGAATTCCAGCTTCGCTGAAAGTAATTCCTAATGTAAAGGTCCGACGGTTTGTATATCGTGTCGGAACAAATACTCATCTAGATATTTACCCTGATAAGGGTGCACCCCAGTAGGGAGTAATGTTATACACAGATACACACAGATAAAGGCCAACTAAGCGCTACTATAAACCTTGCCGTGAAGAGAAACATCAGAAGGAGAGAGCTGCTGATAACGGCCAGGCGAGGGTGACAAGCGAAATTTGCTATCCAGTGATCTCGGATCTTCCGAACAGAACAGAATTTAGAATTCTGGCCAGAGGCCAAGCGTTGGAACCTTGAGGTCATTCAGTACTAAAACGGAAATTGACAGCAAGGTGGTTTTAAAGGTGACATTATGTATTAATTGTTAGGAGAAGGTGGAGTGTAAGATGGAAGAAAGAGATATGAACGGAGGTACAGTAAAATGAGTGAAAAAAGGTTTGCAGCTAGGGGCCAAAGGGACGCTGCTGAGAACCTTAAGTAATGACTACAGTGCACCGCATGAGGTGCACTGACGGCACTAACCCTCTACTGGGGCACTCTTCCCAAGTCTTTCGAAGTAAGAGGAATACGTGGCCATCCGTTCGGATGTCAATTTCAGAGAAAACTTTCCAAAACATATATTTTAACCCTGCTGAAACACGCTAAATTAATATCGTAAACATCAATGTAAAAAAAAAATGTTCAACACGCAAATTGATAAATCAAATACAGCAAAAACGGTACACACTTGTCACTCACTAACTGTCATTCACTTAATCGTCATTTTGGGAAAAAATTAAACCACAAGCATTTTTAGTTGTAGGCATAAGACAAAAAAAAATGAAGTATGCAGTAAAGAAGGCGAAGGACAAATTGTATATCTAACAGCAAAGAGTATGAAAAAGGGAGGAGAGACAGAATCCCTTCCCCAAAATGGCTTGAAGTTTAGGAAGGGAAATTCCAAACTCTCCAGCCAACTGGACTTCGCTAATGAAAATTAACGACGCTCGCGCAGCACATGAGAACACGCTTCGGGGCTCCTCCCGAAATCCAAGAGGGGGTCGACTGCAGCGATGCTTTAGCCCAGGCATGGCCAACCTTTTGGCATTTGGGGGCTGCATGATAATCTTTCCCAATTGACCTCGGGAAGCATGATATTCTTGGTAATGCTTGTATTTGTATGTATCATACACAGTGTTATGTCAAACTGCAGCTACAGAATTACTAATATACTGTATATGTGTATATTTCCCAAAGCTAAAGAGCTATGAGAGAAGAAAATGCTCAAATTATACGCAGGATTCTACAGTCTCTATAAAATTTTACTTTCAAAACAAAAGAACTAGGGTGAAAATTCTTACAAATATCTTCGCCGGTTCTATTTCTGATAACACGCAAATAAAACAAGTGCTGTTTAGAACATCACTTCTCTCACGTTGTTTCTTGGTCATTAAATATTTTTTCAGTAACAAATACGTAGGACAAAACACAGATATGTTAATTCCAGGAAAATCATACAAGATCACAGAAGCGCCGGATTCTGAACGTCAACTGAAGTCAAGTGGGTGATTTGACAGAAAGTTTATGTTTGTAATTCGCTTCCCCACACCCCTCCCCCCCCCAAGATAAGAGAAGGGGTGCCATTAAGGTGGTTTTAGTTTAGATTACCCATATTTTCTTTCTCGTCTCTTTATATACCAAATCTTGACCACAACATTAATTTTACTATTTTTTACAAAGTAATATTTTCAGTTGGTGTAAAGCAAAATACGGTTGAGGGCATTGTACAGGCACGTCGCAGACCTCAAATAATAATAAAAAAAAAAATGTACACCAAACTAGAAATCTGATAAAATTACAAAGGGACATAAGCATGCTTTACAAATTTCAGACAGCAAAACAGCAATAGCAACAACAATAATAATAACATTCTAATACAGATTTTAGTGCCTTCTTAGACATGAAAGGCCCATCAAAACTTCAAATACCGTCCATTGTGTTCAGCAGACCAGCACTATCTCCAAATTCATCCATAGTCAGTTTATTTAAAAATGATTTCCACTACTTGGTTTCCTAAAAACATCAAGCGCTACAGTCTCACTAACTGCGCAAAAACTTTCAAAAGGTCACTTTTCATTAAGCTCAATAAACTAAACCTCGGGTTTGACAAGTTCTTAAAAAAAAAAACACACATTTGGAGAGAGAAACTTGCCTACAGATTCTACCAGTAACCAAATGTTGCTCAGAGGTTCGGCGCGACTGCATTCGAATGCTTGAATGTTTGTCAGAGGATTTAATTGTACGGCCGCTAACACCGACATCGCTTTGCTTTGAAGAGAAGAATGGGTCACAAACCTTGCCAACGCAGAGTAGAATGACCTTACGACCACAAGTCTTTCTCAGCTAAGCCATAAGGATAAAGCAATGTTTACAGGTCGAATCTAAATGTTGAAACATTATTTAATCATCAAAGGTGTTCAAAGTCTTTGTATAATGCTGCTTTCATATAGAAATAACAGACACTTAAAAATAAATAATTATCACGGGTATAAACCTAACATCCAATTTTCATCCCACTTTGGTAAGATGGTGGCACTCATTAAACG
>NC_089792.1:17029420-17034420 GCF_040412425.1 Macrobrachium rosenbergii | reverse complement strand
GAGGAAAGCCTCGCAGTTGCACTATGAAACGACTGTTAGGAGAGGGTGGAAAGCAAGATGGAAGAAAGCGAATATGAACGGAGGTGTAGTAAAAGGAATGAAAAGGGTTTAAGCTAGGGGCAAAAGGAACGCTGCAAAGAACCTTAAGTAATGCCTACAGTGCACCGCACGAGGTGCACTGACGGCACTATCCCCTTCCGGGGGATTTATAGCCCATACGAATTTAATTTCTGTTCTCTTAGAGATAAATCACGTAGCTATGTTTTATACGATCATCCATTTTTGGGATATAGCCTATATAACCAGCACGAGAGAGAGAGAGAGAGAGAGAGAGAGAGAGAGAGAGAGAGAGAGAGAGAGAGAGAGACTGAGATCCAACTGAATAACAGGAGCATGATTAATAAGTAGATGCATATTAGATGCAGATACATAATAATGATAAATCGTCAAATGTTACGTCTACGAGAGAGAGAGAGAGAGAGAGAGAGAGAGAGAGAGAGAGAGAGAGAGAGAGAGAGAGAGAGAGAGCTCCAACTGGATAATAGGAGCAAGATTAAATAAATAGGATGCACACTGGATACAGATATATAATAATGATACACACTCAAATGTTACGTCAACAGGAGAGAGAGAGAGAGAGAGAGAGAGAGAGAGAGAGAGAGAGAGAGAGAGAGGCGTGTCATCCTCTACACTTTGGTCGCAGAATAATCAATAACGAACCATCTCAAGCAGATTATAAATAGCACTATGAAGGACAGACAGAGATAGGTGGACAGGAAGGGGATAAAGGTGGGGTGGGGGGTGGGGGTCTGCTTAGTGGAGACCAGGTAGGAGAGGAAATGCAAGAGTGGGGGAGGGGGGAGGGGTTTCTGGCCTTTTATTAACACAGAAGATGAGATAAAGAAGACCCTCTTTATGGGATTATAATTACTTACATTAATCAAGAACTTGGCGAGAGGCCATGCAGGGTGCCTTAATGTTTTTTTTATATGATATCTTATAATATTTGTTTATTTGCTGTTTCCGTATGCGTTAGTTTGTCTGTTTTCCTCTCAGCAGGATGCCACAAAACCACTTGTTTTCTATGTCCGCTTTCTATGCCCTATATAAAAAATATAAAATACTGATCTATTCTTTTTTTTCACAGGTGACATTGATGTGCGGCAGAGAAATGCCGACTGCGTTTATTTATTCACGCTCGCACGTTACATAAGGACCGAAATAGACGCCGAGCTTTCTATTTCAGGAACTATACTTAATAATACATTACAGGTTAGTATCGCTTGCCGGTGGTTTCGAGGTGCTGACGTCGGTCACAAAGGCGCGATTGCAATCTTTTCAGAGGACTGATATGTTTATATTACTAAAAATATAAATAAGAAACCTTTCAAACAGAGAGAGTACTAAAAATAAAAAAAAGAAACCAAGAAACCTTTCAAACTAAGAGAGAGAGAGAGAGAGAGAGAGAGAGAGAGAGAGAGAGAGAGAAATTTATCATTAGATTTGGGATTACAGATTCTGACGCATCCGTCCCATTTGGAGAAGGGTTCAAGTTAATCTGGCTACTTGAATTAAAAATATAATTCCAATACTGGATACTGCACTACCTTTACAAAACTACCATGCAGACCATTCAGCCAAATCTCAATTCCTGCTGGTCCTCCAAGAGGACTTCAGCCAATAAAACAAATGCTAAAGACATAACCAACTCCAGGTGCTAAGTGTCTGAGCACTTTGGCTCTTAATCTAAAAAGTTTTAGCAAAGCTGCTTCCCTATGAATTCAACTGTACGTGCTTAAGCAGAGGATTATCCGAAATGTATTCAGCACTGAAGAAATGTAAAGAAATAAAGACACGTCGCTACATTCTTGGCATACTCCGCAACGTGGGAATTCCTCCAGAACTTGGCTACGGTTCCGTATGCCCAGACCTCTGCCATCCTCTGCGACCTCTCATTAATTAATGACTTACTTTTCTTGTCGACATACAGCTCTTCGTTGGATGAGTCGGTAGAGTTGTGGCCTTGCACTCGGTAGGCCCGAGTTCGAGTCTCCGGTCGGTTAGAGGAATTTATTTCTGGTGAAAGAAATTCATTTCTCGCTATAATGTGGTTCGGATTCCACAATGAGCTGTAGGTCCCGTTGCTAAGTAACCAACTGGTTCTTAGCCACGTTAAGTAAGTCTAATCCTTCTGGCCAGCCCTAGGAGAGCTTTTATCAGCTCAGTGGTCTGGTAAAACTAAGGTATACTTGACTTGACATACTGAGCGGCATACTGAAGCATAAATAAATAAATAAACTTAATAGGTGCCCAGATGATGAATCCAAGTGTGAACACATGAGAAACGTACCAGATTAGCACTGAGAAGATAATATAACGATATCGACTTCCGCATACTAGAATCTCTGTGTATATACAATATTCACAAGAACAGAAACGCATCAAACAATCGCAATATCGCATCATCACGACATTTTCATCTAGTCCTTAATCATAATTACATTCCACTTTGCTGATGCATGCCAACTCCAAATATATAATGCTACAAAAAAGAGAAGATTGTATGATAACGCACGAACGAGGACTAGTTTTGTTTCTTTGTTGAAAAGAACATTTTATTAACAAAAACATGATCCGTACGAACAATGTTCCATGAAATGCTTTTAATTCGTTAATAATGATCTGCAGGAGAAATCCAAATAGCAAGACATTTCAATTTAAACCACATAAAAAAACAAAAAATGATTTATCTTAATCATTTTTAACTAATGTATTTTCATTTATTTAACATGAAAACGGAAGTTCTCTAATAATATCAAAATCCCCAGATTACTGAAGGTTTCCTCTTTAAAAATTAAAGCTCGATATTTAGCAATGATAAGATTAAACAAAGTGGCAACTACACAAAACGGGTGTTGTAATTGGACTAACAAGCAAGGTCAATTCTTTCCTGATATTTTTTATCTGCTACCTAATAAATATAGGTTAGGACAGAGAGCACAAAAATTTACAATAGTTCATTCATTATTTTACGAAGGGTCGTTTAAGGAAAAAAATGCTTCAAAACCATCGCAATATCTTTCAAATTCGAGACCCAATACAGAACTGCTAATTTTCCAAACCATTTATTCGACAGGCAATAAAACCTACAACACTGCCTCATGGCCCATACACTAATGTGCGCAGATTTCCCTGCTGAAATGTTCTAAACTGTAAGAGACTCATAATTCAAGACGAATTAGGACATTACTACAGTATCAATCATTTCCACATCTCGTGGAGTGCTACTGGCGAGTAGCAATACGCCCATTTTCATTGAGTCTTAGTACCTGACAAATTTCTGGGCAGTTTGGCATAACGTTTGCGCTTGTGAACATAATTCCACAGCACGTTTTGTATCTAAGGGTTCACAAAAATAGGCAACAAGGATGTACTGTTATGTCAGAAATGACCGCTGGGTGTACTGACCAGTTACTGTTTATAGCAAAATATTTTCGTAACAATTCCAGGTGTTAGCCTAAACATCCCACAGACGTGGTATTGTTGAATCTTCATCCGCGTCTATTCATCTTCTCTAAAGTACGGCCTTGAAGTTGTGACTTCTCTTCTCAAAATATTTGTGATTAGGGTCTAGACCATCGTCGAAAGTTATAGGCCATTTCCCTAAGCATCATTTCGGTTGCAAACTTACTTTAATCATTCAGTGACATGTTGATGACCGAGTTTCTGTGAGTGTAATGGTACCTGACAGCGTCGTGCCTCACTACCTTAAAATAACGTCTATCACAATCTATTTACACGTATATTCATTTGTTTGTTGACGTCAGGTTTATAACTGCTTTTCCGATGTGTATGTTGATTTCCTCTTCGTTATTTTCCTCTCGTCACAATTATTCTCATTCCTCAAACCAAGTTTCGTTCATTTTTTTTCCCTTACAACACGCACTGAATAATAATAGTAATGATAATACTTTAAACCGAGTCTCTCCATTTAAGTATAATAATAATAATAATAATAATAATAATAATAATAATAATAATAATAATAATAATAATAATAATAATAGCAGCATATACAATACCTCTTACCGGGTCTCTTTTAGCTGACGTATAAATAAATGCAAAAACGTGAATGACAACATGCAAACGTAGTAATAAAAAACGCAGCTGAATTTTACAAAATAAAAAACAAAGATTTGCAAGAAATGCTAACCACCAGGTCATCAACTATCAAGTAATGGGACCACGTTCATGCACATCCGCTAAACCTTTAGCTCAATAAATGCTTTCCGATACCCGCAATGCGTACGAAAGTGGCATTACAATGCCGAACATATACACGAGATAAATCTCCACTGAACGGAGAGAGAGAGAGAGAGAGAGAGAGAGAGAGAGAGAGAGAGAGAGAGAGAGAGAGAGAGAGAGAGAGAGAGGTTAATTTCCTTCAATTGCTGGTTAAACTGGCGTTCAACAACAGCAAAGGTTAGCTTATCTAAGACATTAAACTGGAAATGTTGATAAGGTAATAGGCTATATAATACACAATGTCTTTTGGCTTGCCAGACCATGCATTAAAAAAACTCATGCGTCATACTAATGGGAAAAATGGTTCATTTCTAATAAAAATACTTTATAGCTACTGAAATTACTTTTGAGATTAAAGATGCGGAAACAAAATTCATATCCAAATCTGACAACAAATGCGTCTTCGACATACAATCCACACACCGCTGGAAAGACAATAATTACCGTCATCATCTAAGCTTTCACAACTCGGCACAATGTCACTGCCTCGATAATTAATAACCCCACACCGCCGTGAACAAGGCCAAAACTTTAACAGAGTAAAAAGAGTAAGCATGAATATTAATTTTAAGACAAAATAACTTGAGTATTTATCTCTTGCTCTTAATGAGGAAAACCCACAATTCCCATGACTGGTTCGGCCAGCAAGCAAGGTCCTGACTGACGTGCAAGAGAACGCAACCAAGATATCCGGA
>NC_089792.1:17001920-17021920 GCF_040412425.1 Macrobrachium rosenbergii | reverse complement strand
ATTCTTTACGTGGGGATCATTGGGTTCGCTGTTCTTGACACGATGTTGGTCTCGCTAATCTTGGCATGATCCAAGTTTCCTCTCCATGAGTATAGCTGCTGCCATACATTCTGCTCTGTACCGAATCCTCACATATTAAGCAAAACATGATGTACCAGTTGGTTTATTTCCAACAGGCCGTGGGACTAAAAACCCAAGTGTCCCAGATCATATAATGATTTTGACCCCCAACGGACAGCCGAAAATGGGTCACATCGGTGGTTCATGAAGTGACAGGGGTAAATAAGTGCCTTGTCAGGGAGGGATAACGAGGCTACCTGCAGCCTCTTTCATATCCTAAATATTTCTTAAACTTCTTAGCCAACTAAAATAATGTCCCATATGTCTTAATATTAACAAACTGATTCACGATGCACTACGTACAAGACTATAACAGCTTATTTATAAAGATACAAGGAATGCTAACTCTAATGAGGTTATTCTTATTATATTAGCAAGCTATAATCACTCCAACAAGGGAACGCAGCTCGGAAGGGTAAAAACAGAAGTAAAGAATAAACTATATAATAAAGATAACAAAAAAAAAAAAAACAAATGCCACAATAATAGACAAATCTACTAAAAAAAACGCGCAAAACGACTGGGTTGAAAAAATAATATTTTCTTTCTCAGATGCCTAGTATGGCCATATATTCCCAAAGCGAGGAAGTAGAACAAAATCCATTACGCCAACAGAGTGCACACCGTGCAAAAGTAGGCGTAATCCTCCGGGACAACTAAGAGCTCTCTCGGGAAAGTCAACTGAAGTGGCAAAATAACACATCACTAAATCGTTCTGTCAACAGAGAGGGAAAAGACGACAATTTATAAGCCGAGGTCCTTTATAAGACTGAAGAAAATGTCCGCACCAGAAAGAGGGCACTTCATCCGTTCCCTCTTACAACGCATTTGCACCAACACAAAACTTGACCGCCAATTAATGCTGCGATCTTTAAACCATTAGGAGAGCGAATGAAAGTTTTGGCCCCGAGTTTCTTCTACTATAGTGAGGCGCATAAGACATTGGTTCTTCTCAAGTATAGGTTCAACGATGACAAGAGCGAGAAGAAAAGAGGAAAAAGAGAGGAGTGGGAGTGGACCCACCCAAGGAAGACCTAACTCTTGGAGGATCGAAGTTATAAGTCAACAAAAACGGAGGCAGAAACAGTTGACAAGGTCCACGCAGTACAGGTGTGAAGGGATGGTATGCCAGGTGTTACAACTGCATAAAGGGGAAAGAAAGTCTGTCATGTTCAACGGAACAACAGTCGAAGCGTCCCTACCGGAACAAGAAGCGCGCGCGCGCACAAAACACGTACAAACAGAATAGAATCGGACCTATGAGGCCATTCAGCGCTGAGAGAGAGAGAGAGAGAGAGAGAGAGAGAGAGAGAGAGAGGAGAGAGAGAGGGAAACTTTTAACAAAAAACGTTAAGCGGAGAAAAATAAAGTTACAAAACCGGAACAATGACGCACAGTTGTTACCAGTGATGCCGTCGAGAGGATAAACACCAAGTTTCTTGAACGAGAAGCGGTGCTTTCAACGTGGTAAGTGGCCGTTGGCAAGAGGATAAACCCGAATATCTTGCGCTTCCTCCGGACATCTGTCATCTTCAGAAGAACGAACAAAGAGATAAAGCTGAATCAATATCAACACCAACAAAAGCTGCAACTGCTCCCATGGGTTTGACTCTACATGCGAACTGGAACTGGGATATAAAATTTAGGCCAAAGGCCAAGCGCTGAGACCTATGAGGTCACTCAGCGCTGAGCCGGAAAGAGGAATAAAGGTGTAACAGGAGGAAAATCTCGCAGCTGCACTAAGAAACAACTGTTAGGAGAGGGTGGAAAGTAAGATGGAAGATAATACGAACAGAGGTACAATGAAAGGGGTTTGCAGTTAGGGGCCGAAAGGACGCTGCAAAAAACTTCAGTAAAGCCTACAGTGCAGTGCGTGAGGGGCAATGGTGGCACAACCCTCCTATGGGAGTCTTCAGATGGGAAGAAATTTTGAATAAGCCCTGAAGCAATACTAACGATGAAACAAATTTTCCAACCAATAATAACTGTACATGCCACATAAAACCCCGCATATACACACACACTTCATGACAAAAACACCGCCTGCCCTCAATTCCCAAAACATTACTGCTTGTCACGGTAATGGTAAATTGAACCTTCTACGGATCCCAGCTGACTAAGACGCCATTATCTTGTTTTCACTTGGCGCAGAACGCCTATAATAGTGCTGGTTATGCCAGGACTGTGTTTTGTGTTCTTTCTCCAGTCGACAGCAAGAGAGTTCAATTATTGAACGGTGCAAATCACAAGTAAAACTACTTGCAAATCACGTTACGCATGTGTTAAAGATGGATATCGAATGTGCATCATCGATGTCCACTAACGCCAGACATTGATTAATGTCAAAACAAGCCTGGCTAGACATCCTTACCAAGCGAATCTCAGAGAGAGAGAGCCCTAAACTCCATGGTAAGGCGAAGATACTAATTCCTAACAAAGCACCATTCCAAAATATCAGTAAACTAAGCTACCAAGCCATTCTAACAGAACAAAGAAAAGCACAAATGATCATTTATCATAAAGGCTTTTAAAACCCAGGCTCCTTTCAGGCTGATACAAGAAAATGTCTTGAAACTCAAAAATGAAATAAAGAAGTCCTCTTTTCCGTCTGTCTATTGACAATAAGACTGGCGCAGAAATAAATGAACATTGTTGCCTTCCAGTTGGAGGAAATACAAACGGAGTAAAATCGCAACATGTAGCTTAGAGGCGAAAGTTCGGAGCTTTCAGTGATTATCTCATCTGTAAAAGCTTTTACCAGCTGCCCTACAAGGTCAAAGTCAAGGAGAATTTGTCAAGGGATCCAAAACCCATGTGTGATATACACAAGTAATCTTTCATATTCTATTTCAGTGAGGAAGTCCACCATTTTCGATCAGCCAAAATACCTCATTACCAGAAATGCCAAGGTGCACACACAAAATTAGCACGTCTCTCATTAGTATTGTCATTGGAAGACTAACTAACAGCACGAATGTTAGGTATTAAAAAATGTTTTATCACTTCTGTAAGCGTACGCGATAATTTGTGAAAAAAGGTTAGACTATGCTGATTACAACTGACGCCACATTTACAGATTAAACTAAAAGACTGCTCTTCGGCCCTCAGATAAGGGAATACAGTCTATCTGAGAAAGGCGAAACAATAAAAGGTAGTACTAACGAAAACACTACCCTAGGACACATACGAGATGACGGCACTTAAAGGTGCCCACTCGTAGTAAGGGTACAAGGACCAAATCACGGCCTCGGTATGAATGGTTAAGAAATATTAGGTTAGGTTAGGCTTGGGCAGGCTCTGACGGGTTACGAATACTCAGTCACACCAAGCAATTTTTTCCTATGCCATGGTTACACCTAACTATCATTTTGCTACTTTCTTACACAAGAATTCAACCGCAGAGTAGATTGGCCAAAATAAAATGACGTAAATCTGAAGTCACTTCTGGCTTGCAAAGCTAGTCAAGTAAAGTAAAACAGGCGGGAAAAATAACCCATTAATCATATAATAGTTCAGAAATAAGCCACATAAAATTCAGACAAAGGAGAGATGAGATTTGAGAAAGCATTGCGGCCCTCTTTAAGCTTACAAGAATCCGTATCTATAACGCTGACAGGAAAAATGTGGACGTTTATCTCCAGTGACACGAGAAGCACGCAAGCAAGACTTCTGCACTTCAGGCAAAGGGGGATTTTTCAAAGTTAAGTCAGGTTTGTGGAAGGTGGCCAAATATACTTAATTCTAAAGGAATTTGTTTGTATTTTTCCTAAAAACAAATCCAGCATCTACAACTTTGCTACACGGTACAGGGTTCCAGATTGTTGCCAACATAAGTATAGGGAAATATCACTCCCAAAACTTCTAATCTATACCGAGAGTACGCGGCATTAATGTCATCGCCTCTACAACTACAGTATAAGAAGCCTTATAAATAACCCCTACCTTTCAGGTCGTATTAGCTTATGTTACGGCTTTGTCATAAAAAATGCTTGCAGCCGAAATATTCCCAGCTACTCATGATCATTTGTTGCACTGAAGCATTATGCTTGATAATCTTGTATTTATTTCTATTTTCTTACGTAAGCGTTGCTATATTGCTAATGCTATTTAGACCATGGTTTAGACCACATGATCTTTTATCAGTTTCTTGTCTTGAAGTTCATGGATTCAAGTAACGGAGGAGTCTCTCGAGACAGTAATTCAGCAATTCCGTCCAACTTCGTAGTTAATAGGGATCTGCAAATGATGGCTTCAACTGTTAACAAAACTCGCCTCACAGCATCTATGGTCAACGAAAACAAGGGTAAGATGTAAAGAGAATGGGAAAACGTTTATGATACAAAATGCAGATGACTGAATAACCTAATATACTGTAGGTGGTGACGCCGGAATTCAGTGCGTTTCTGAATGACTTTTAGGATGAGGTGCTGGCTATGTGCCTTTCTTCATCCTGGCAGCTTTCCACCATATTTGACTCCCGACATGATACACAATTTATCGATTAAGTTAACAGAGCCATAATGGAACTAATTCATATGGATCAACTACCTCCATGATACAGAATTTAACAGGGCCACAAAGGGGACTAATTGGGGTGGGCCTCAAATGCTCATCTTAGCTCATAAATTAATCTCAGACATTTACACACGTCATTTATAAAACAGTTAGGGCACATGAAAAATATATTCTAGAAACTAAATTGCAACCAACAAATGGAACCCACCGGACGGTCCACATGGGTCTCGAAAAGTAAACGTGAGTGATGATGATGAAGATTGTCGGTGACTGTATCCTGTGATTATGCAAATTACCCAGATGTTTCAGATGATGTCAACTTCGCAGACTTTTGGTTAGTTAACGAAACGATGGAGATACTCGCGAAGCAACATTAAAAAAAAAAACCACTCCCGATATTCCCCGTGCACAGACACGCAGTCACAGTTGCGTGCATTACTGTTATTTCGCAAATTTCCTCATCATCTCGCTAACAGTTTCATGCCGCCCAGAACTTTGCTTGTAAAGATACCACTGAAAAACGTACAAATATAAGCAAAAGACCTGATAATGTTCAGAAATATGGGTAGTCATTAATTTACTACGACAAAAGCATATATCAGCTGTCTAATTTGACGTCATTTCTTGCATTACACAACAGACCACCGGCCTCAGAGGACGAGGACCGCAGTGGTGGAAGACAAAGGCGGTCCTTATACAACCTGACAAAGGTAGAGATTTCCCCACCTCTCAGGTGGTTTTACAAACGGAACGAATATCACTGATCTTGCAAAATACCCCCAGTCTTTACAATGAGCAGGTGTTTATGGTACCTTTGCAAACTTACAATTACACATACAGTGTATATGTATGTATGTATATATATATATATACATATATATATATATATATATATATATTATATATATATATATATATATTACACATACATATGTAATCATAAAAACTCTCTAGCAGTAATCAGATACACAAAGGCAAGGCAACACTTTTTTATTCTTCTAATCCCTCAAAAAAAAAAAAAAATGCTCAAAAGATGACCTTCCATCACAAAACATTTTCCACATAAGCTCTCAAGACGTCTCTCCCAAGCGATTTCGCCCCAGGGTGCAGTGAAAATAAAGTACTCCCTCGCTCATGCTGAAGTTCAGCTCATCAGTTCAAGTCGACCGGAAGTAAGGTTCGAGCCCAACACAAGGTCGTCTTGACGTGTAAGTGGGACTCTCTCTCTCTCTCTCTCTCTCTCTCTCTCTCTCTCTCTCTCTCTCTCTCTCTCTCTCCAATTTGTATATACAGTATATATACATATGTATGTATGTTATATTCATATATATTTAATGTATACACAAACACACATACAGTATATATATATATATATATATATATACTGTTTATATATATATATATATATATATATATATAATACACACACATATATATATATATATATATATATATATATATATATATATATATATATATATATATATATATAGAGAGAGAGAGAGAGAGAGAGAGAGAGAGAGAGAGAGAGAGAGAGAGAGAGAGATTTACCATCGTAGCCTGAAATGCTACTTTTCCATACGTGTCAAACAGGTGTACATAAACAGTACAGGTGTCATCACGTATCGTTATCTGTTACAACATAGCACCTCACTACTCAGATACAAGACTTCCTGATCAACTATCTTGTGTACACGTCCTTATTTGTAATTCTATAACAAAGGCCTTCAGATGCCAACAAATAAGTTATTTTTGGTTATAAAAACAACCAGTTTGCTTTAAATACCCCATAGTAGCAATTTTAATAAAGAGAAAAGGTTGCATCCAGAATTCGACTTTTCTCTCGTAAACTAGTGAAAATGTCACAAAACTTTTGAAATGTAACGTGGCTCGAGAACAAAAAACTATGTTGTTTTTAGCGTGTTCACATTTTTGTTGCTGTTGTAAAAAAAAAAAAATACACTCACAGACACACACATTCCCGTGTACTCACCCTCCGGCAGCGGAAGAGCAGCGACAGCCGTTTTCAGATGCTCTGTGATGCATCTTCCTGAAGCGGGCTCATACTCCAGCAAGTAAAGCGAGAAGCCGCAGGCAACACCAAGGTTGTTCGTCGATGTTGGCCAAACGCCATTCCTGATCGAGTTCCTGGTCACGGAACAACGTTGATATACATTAGTTACGCAGCAACAACGACTGTCGCCAGGCTATATATTACTTTAGTCGTACAATAACAAATGCCTAGAGCAACTCCAATCATTAGAACCATTTAACGTCTAAATATTAAATAACAATCAATGAAGTTTCACAATAAATTCAGTACCTGAATTATTAGTCTAAACTCACTTACTCTATATATATCTTATTGACCATCAAACTCTGTATACGTGCTCATCAATACTATGCTATACTGTATCCAAATGCCTGAGAACCGTGACGTATTTGAAAATACTGAGATTAACTAGTCAAAAGAAAATGTTTGATATAAATGGACAAGATCAATACAACATCCATAATGAATCATGGAAGATACTATGTACAGAAAACTTCCGCAACATTAGCTTCTTCATTTACTTAATTAAAAGGATCATCAGTAGTGTAACAAACAGCCTACTAACCACTACATTATTCAACCTCCAGGATATTAAGCCAATTTCGTTCCAACATGTCTTTCACTCCATCTATCCAGCACACTCGAGCACTTGTCTACCCTACCACCTTCCACTATGGAATTATAATTTTCACAAACTTACCATCCTCCAGTCTGCCTATTCAGCCAAACAATCTCAAAATGCTCTAGTGATTTTTTCTTCCTAAGCTAAACTTTTTACCAGTTTGTTGTGCAGCTCCCCATTTCTCAATTACAGTGCTCCTTACTCCACGCATAGCCTACTAAGCAATAGTTCATCTCAGCAGCTTTATATTTTTTCCTTTATTCACATTTAATATTTATATTTCACTTCCATTAAAGAGAGGTCATTCAAACTCTTCGTGCATTCCAACTTTGGTATGCAAGGTCAATTTGATTTTCTTCCAGCAATATAACACACACACACTCACACATACATTGCTACTTCCTTGCTTCACCTGTTCAATGACTCACTGCTTTTCTTATTTCACCATCATTTTTTATATATACCCCATCACCCATTTTTGCATTCAGTGCGCCACCTTCCAGGTTTCCATTTGCCCTTTCACTCACATTTACTGTCAACCTATTCTTACAAACTGTTCAAGAGTTTCAGTCGTTTCTCTTTATTGCCTATCAACAATGCATCACCTGCAAACATCAGTAATTACACTCAATATATGATCTACATTATTATTCCATTACTTTACACCTTCAGTTATTGTCCTTTGGCGGACTTCTCGTATTAGTACTCACTTCTCCATTAAAAATTTCATGTTCCATTATTCATCGTTATAGATAAGCAAAATATAAGACATTCAATGTCCTCCAGAATTCTATGCCAACCTAACTTCTCAAACAGAAACAGTCCAGTGTTTCTGCAAAATCAAAATGAATCAACTGTTCCTACAGCAAAATCAAAATGAATTCAACTACAGAGGCCATACAAATTAACATTCTATTCATAAAGTATAACAATCCCAACAAAAAGGCAAAGTCTAATCACATTTATTACTACAGCATCAAAATTGACTTTGTTATACTATATCCCCAAACCTGGTGTGTGCAATATCCTACACAGTGCATCACTACAAGCCCATCTTAAAAAAAAAAGGACAAAGAAATTACATACCTTATACGAAAGTAACTTCGAACGATCATCTGTCGATAGGATTTTATAAGATCCTCAACAGAGTCTGTTGTCCCTAGGTCCTTCTTCTGAACACGAGGTGTAGCAACAGCACTTCGAGCTTCAGCCATGTTTGCAACTTCAGTTTTCAGTGTGCAGTAGCAAATCAGATTTAAATACAGTACCCTTCAGATGATGTTAATGCTAGATTTAATTTAAATTTGGCTCAATCTTCCTAAGCTTAAGGAACTGGACTTTATTTCACAAAGCAAGAAGTTCCAAATAAAACTGGTGCATTTGAACCCCAAGTTGGGCCCCTGTTTGTACCATGAACTCTGATATCAATTTCACAAGGATCGTTGAAAAAGTCTTATATTTTATAGTATTTTATTACCACCAGTAAAGTACTGATCATTTAGGGGCACTAAGTTTCATTCACATGACATTTGGAATAATATTCTTCCCAAGTTTCACAGGAAAACCAAGATAATTTTCAATTTACTTTGGGTCAAAAACTTCCATCATTTTTCTATGTAAATCATATTTACAGATCCTCACACTCTGCAGAGCTGGTCCCTCCAAGGTCTAGCCTGAAATTTTCAATAAATAATTCATAATTACTAATTTAGGATAAGCTGCATTTACTCAGGTACAATATTGCAATTTATACTTACATTTCATATATACTGTACTTTACAGTGCACAATACTCCTTACTGTGACATGCTTTCAGTTAAAGATATAATGTTAATATGAGATTCCAACATAAGCAAATCATAATATTGTAAAGTAACAAGAAAGCACTGTATCTGTACTGTCAAATGCATAGGCCTATTTATATAAACATACAATACTCTAATATGACTACCTAAAATAAAATGTTCACTAAACCATTACTTTGAAGATACATGACACCAGAAATAAAAACTCTTACAATTAAAGACAATATAACTGCAGTACAGAAAAAATGTAATATAAAACAGTATCTCACGTGCAAGTGCAAACCTAAAAATAATTTCCAGAGTTAATTCCAAAATTCATTACAATCCTTCCAAAAACAAGACTACACAAAAATAATTGTTCAATACTAAACACCTATGATTACATAAATCTATAATTAAAGATATGGTGATGGAGTATTATTGAAGGATCAAATGAATTCAGAAAGGTTTCTATAATAAAGGTATCCACTCACAGTATAAATATTATACTGCACAGCAAACTTTGGCTAAAGATCATTGCATATGTCAAATATCATCCATATCGTGTTCTAATCAAACATGCATGATCTTTTTAGGAACATGATGATACAGAACCACAGGTTTTACTTTTCCCAGACAGTTGTCCCAAACCTGTTCCAGTAAAAAGATTGCTAAGACGACTCAAAAAGTTTGAAAAGTGCATCAGAGATCCAGCCAAGGGATTTATGATAGTTGAATAAACAAAAGCAGGAATACAACTGAGGGCAGAATGACCATACTCCTCCAAGAGATAAATGCTGTAGAACCAGACTTATGCTTTCATTGCACAATGCTTACTAAATGTTGAAATACATACTGTGTTTATATACTGTGTATTTAATGCTAAAGTTTTGATTTTGTCATATAATCCAATTAATCTTTTATGGACCACATACGTAACTTTATATGAATTACTGTAACTTTTAGGCCACCAAGAAGTAAACACTTCTGAAACATTTGCCTAATGGAAAGTCTTCGTTATTAGTAAAGCTTCTCTCTTTGGCTTGCAACAATCAAAGTATTCTACAGAATACTTGAGACCACAGTAACTTTTACAGCTATCTAATGTAATGAATGACAAGAAGAAATTTGAGAAAATTAACATTTACAAGAGTAATGTCTTCTATGACCATGACACTCAACCTCAATGCCCTATATGTGATTCACATGTAAAAAGTTGTGCTTTTATTTAAATAAACTTTCTCCAGGCTTCCAAAATAAAGTGCATTTTTTTTATAAGCTATAACTTCTGATCTCATTCCATCAGTCCAGAATATATCTTTGGTCTCATTCATCAGGGTCCAGGGTTCAGTTAAAAAGAAATGTAAAGTGGGTACCACTTGAACCTTTCACTAACTCTTTCATCACAATCACAGAAAATTAGGGTATTAGGCAGTGCTGAACATAAGTAGAACTGCTATGTAAGCTTTTCATAAATTTATCGTCGTCATAATTGATTGTGTCTTCCCAATTCATTTCCAAATCCAAAACAGTAGTTAAAATTTTTCAAGTTGTACTATATGGATTCTAGTCATATGTACAGCACTGTAGACTTTACACAATAAGCCTGATCTTAGTATGCTAAGTAGTTCCACTACAAAACTTTTCTTATCCAGCTGTTAACAGTCACCTATGGACCTTGATACAACATTCACCATCCAAGCTGGGATTAAGGTGGTAAAAATAAGGGAACTTTTTATAAAAACTACTACATAATCTATGAGGGACAGTGGCAACTGTACAATGAATACCATACTTAATTAACCAAGTAAAACGCATCAAATTGGCAATTGTGATCATAAAAACCTATACATTGCTGTTAATACTGCAAACAATTTCTCTAATTATAATAGCAAATTGCATGAAACCAGATACTGCATAGCTAATTAAGCATCCAAACACGTGAGGGCTGAACACTGTTGGGTTAATAATGTCAATTTTCCCTGCCTCCTTGCTACTCTCAATCAATGACATATGAATGAACTGACTCTGATCTTATCTGTGCCTGGAACAAGCACCACCTATGGCAGAATAATCATAGGTCTGATATTCTAACAGTAAAAATTAGTATGCTATTCTGTTAAAAGACAATTATATGGTATAGGATAATCTTTTGTGAACACCAGGGCATTATGCACTCGCTGATAATGCTCTTCATTAAAATACCTGTACTAGTTACATAAATACTCATTTTTTTGACAAACAGAGAGACTAATATAATTCTGGATGTCAAGGTTTAGACCAAAGAAAGCTAATCAAAATATGACTTCACATTTTCTTAGTCAATATAATCACAATGTAAAATAATCTACTCCACTACACAGTCACAACCTTTTCACTATCTACAGTGTGCTGCACTTAGCACATATACACAGTTCCCCTACAATGAATTGCATTGTTTATATTATTTGAACAAATATCACATGGATCGCCACCCAAGGATATCATGAACTTACTGAACATATATGCCAAGAACTGCCATACAATATCTTCTTAATATCAATAATGATAAGAAATTTTAAATTACAGCCTCATAAAGTACTTTATAATATGGCAGACTAAAGTAGAATGCACAAACAAGAACAAACTATTGCCATTAAGAAAAAAAAGTAACATCCATCAAAACTATCTGACAACATACATCAAAACAAGTGGAGGAAGTCTTTCTTGAAAAAATGACAAGAGTGAAACACACAATACTGTGATAAGGGTGGAGATTTCCCTTCATGGGACTCTTTTCGTGTGCCTTTTAAAAAACCTCACTATTTTCCCTGTTAAATATTAGTCCAGTTCTAGATAGGCTGTAAACAGCAACAATGGCACATCAAAACCTGAGTAATGTTTAATTATAGTTAGTGTAGAAGTAACAATTGTGCACTTAACTTTAGAGCAACCAGTATTCATGCCCATCCTAGTGTTCCCTACTCCTTTTAGTGTAATTAAGGAACAAGATTCATATATTCATTCCATTTTACTACCACTGTAAAATAGATCAAAATGCCTAATGCATTCAATGAAATGGCTCATTGGTGCAAGAGAACTTGAGCAGGGATGTTCCAAAGGGGCATTACTCTGACAGCTGATTGTTTAGGGTATGGCTGGTGAATGGGATAATGTGGGAGTTTCATGGCCTTGGACAAGAGGTAATAATTTACCCCTGAATTGTTCTTAAGTGAGGCTAGAAACATAGATTACCTAAATCACACTAGATTACAGCCACTGAAAGTGAGGTCTGACTAAATTTTATAGGGGCATACAGGGCCTTTGGATATATACAAAAAATAAATGTGCTTTGGCCATGATTTCTAGAAAAAGCTATTTATTTATTTGGGATTTGGATTTTGACTTACACAAAAACAACTCCCCTTTATACACACACATCCTTCATCTACTTCCCAATTATAATATTGTACTCAGATATCAGTATCAATAAATGTCTAGAATTACAAGAATATTATATAGCTTCAAGTATGGTCAATGGAGACATGTAATGTAAATCCTGACAAATTTTCACATATTTCAATGTGTTGAAGATAAAACTTATGACATGCAGAGAACTGAAACCAATATATATATATATATATATATATATATATATATATATATATATATATATATATATATATATATATATATATATATATATATATATTATATATAATATATATAAACATATATATAAACATATTAATATGATTAATTTGCATGACCTAGCCCTGGCCTAATGCCAATACTGTTGACTTTAGTACATGCCAAGCTTAAAAAAATGAAGCATAATTGCTGTCCAAAAACATAAAAATCACCCTCCAATTTTGTAAATTTATTCAGAATTTCAATATCGACTGGATAAGTCTAATGCTATCTAGGACTCACACCTTACGAAAGCATTCAGCAATATACCGTTCCAAATAAGTTAGGCTAGGGCTTCAGCCTTTCATATTCAAGATTTACGGAAAATTATCGTGGTCGCACAAGTGGTGGCAATAACTAAAGCTAACCTCTACGGTACGCTGTTGTCTAGTTTAAGGCAGACTATTTGCGGTAGGCTCATCCATTTTAACAACAAAATCCTAAACGGAAAACAGTACAAATAAATGATAAATCCGTAACGGGTGATAAAATCAATTAATCCGGCAAAGTGGCGATGTTTGAGACGATAACTGCACAGCCTAGAAAAATCCCCAATTGGGATAGCCTTTCCTCTAGATTGATTCGAAAAATACCTCCAAGCATTCGATTTGCTTAAGCAGTGGTAATTCCTTTGGAATCTAAGAATTATATAAACGTTCCGTAACATATAAACAAAGACCCAAGATTCATTCTCACCAAGAGGCTGGAAAACAAGACATGTTCTTACCGATCACGAACAGAGAGAGCCAATTTCACAACTGTGCGACAACACATCAACCCAGCAGTACAGACATGTAAACACTGGCGAGAAGTTGTCTGCTCAACAACTCAGCTGACGAAAAGAGGTACAGTTGCTAAGTATCAAATATCTTCCGAGGTTAATTCCTACTCTTGATCTGTTAATAATAGTAAATCGTAATCTTATACTGTGTTTATAACTATTAATTATACTTATTTCCATTGTAATCGTAAAATCATAAAGCAACCACCATCTAACTGAGCCAGGTTTGTAGATAAATAGATACTTGGCATCTCTACTAGTTGTCAATAACATATCTCGACAATAGCGTGAAAGAAGAAGAATACAAAACAGTGTTATATAATATATTGGGTCTCGTCGCGATACCGCAAGATTTCGTTTAAACAGTATATTTTCCGTGCAGTTCACATATCCCAAATTGTTTTACAGAAATTACTGAAGACAGCTCGATTAGACATTCACTTGAGTTAATAGAGATAGTGATGCCTACGTGGTGATGTCTTATTCAATAACTAGCAGACAGGTCTTTCACCAATACAAGCAAAATTGTTGAATTTTTAATGACTGGTATGAGATATATAAAGCTGGAAATTATATCAATTTTTTATTTCAAAATATCATTTTTTTGTGTTATTTTTAAACTTTTTGCTTTATGTTTGTTTTAATTTTCATCTTATTTCATTTCATGTTTTGTTTTGATTTTATTTCCTTTTTAAAATAGATCGCATAATACTTTCATCGTTAGCTTCATTTTCTCTTTATCCTTCCAAACTTTTCTATTTTCGTCCATTCGGCGAGCTCATCTGTCTGTTAGTTACAATCACGGTCTGGAGCCGTGGTTAAAATTTACAGTTTTCTTGAATGGCTTTGTCCTTCGTCTCATAACTGTTTCTGAATAGATGTGACTGAGGTGCCTTCTTAATTCTCTAATTCGTTACACCATTTGACTTCTTGGCTCTATTAATGTACATTTGTCAGTGGTAAACTCATGTATGAGGCCTTTTTGCATATTTCAATTTAAATTCTTTATTGCGATGTACGTCAAAATGCAATATGATATTCGATTCATGTTTTAATATGTAGTTACTGAGCCTCAATAAAGATGGACGTGACTTCATACCGTGGGCATTCATACATCATCAACATCGTTTTTTTTTTTATATTAAACCATATGACTCACTCTGAATAATTTGTTTGTGATTTTATAGTAATTTTATCAAGTACTATTATTTAGTTATGCTATTCGAGCATTTTTAAATACCCATATTTAAGTATTAGTTTATGAAGGTTACATTTCTTAGATGACGGTGTTCCGTTTTCACTGCATTTTTATTTGACTGGTTCTATTTGTACTCAGATTGTAGTTCCTTGTTCAAAGAAACAAACAAAATCAAGTGACATTAAAACTGAAAATACGGTTTTAACAAAGTACTGTTAACTTTGTTGTGTTTGTAATATCCCAGATGACGAAAATTGGATGAAATTTGAAGTTTATAACCAGTGTTATCACACGCTGCGTAGAGTAATGCTGAAATAGTATTTCAGTTGTCAGCAACGTAAAGACAAGTATTTGATAGCGTCATCTATAGGCGTGACATGTGCAAAAGAGGTTGCATGTCAGTGCCCGCAGAAAAATCTAATGAGGTTGCAGTCACACCTGAAAGTGGTAACTAGATCAGCGCGATGGAAGAGAGGTTCACTGAAAAATTTAGTAGGCTGAATAAAAAAAAATGAAAAATGGAAGCCACGAGTGAACAAATGGGAGATACTTTTCAAAAACCAGAGGGGAACAACACACAGTGCCGACAAATAAAACTAATAAACAAGCATACGGTAGTTCTAAAATCTACTGACCCTTTCACCAAACCCACTAAAAAAAAAACATCTATATATATATTACGCCAGAGATTCGTGACATTAAAAAAAAAAAGGGCAAAGCAGGTATATAAATTTGGACATAAGCATGGTAAATGTACTGAAGAACTTGATGCAGTGCACGAGAAAAACTGGGAAAATTCACAGAAGCACAAAGAAGTAAGATTAAAAAAAAAAAAGAACACAACTGATTACGGAGGGCAGCTAAGTAAAGAACTGCCTACGAACAGTCAATTTAAAAGGGAAGAGGAATATGAAAACTCATGAACACATGACAACAAATATGAAAGTTATAAGGCACAAATATATGACAGAAAACCAACATACGTAGGAGCTTGTGAATAAATCAGGTCAAAATGCAACAACAATTGGAAAATAACATTCGTGTTGTACAAGTTAGCTCAGTAAAACTAGTTATTCAGTAAGATGCCCCACGAGCAGAAAAAAAACAAACAACAACAAATAAATTAAATAAAAAGACGTAAGCACTTAAAAAGCGTTTAAGAAAAAACTCAAAACATATTAACCAAATGAAGTCAGACAGGAAGGCCTTCAAAAAAAAAAAACTTGAATGATGATGATGACGACAGTGATGACGATGATGATGATATCAAGGATGTTTCTTAAATTCATGTTTATCTGTGACAATGACGGACGTTCTTGTCAACAATCATCAAAGCAAATGGATTATAAAAGCTGATTTTTGCAGAAAGTTTCATCATGATAAATGCCAGGGAAGACCCACAAAGACAGCCAGATATGTCGGGAGTTTACAAAGATGAAGAAGACTTGCGGTGAATCGAATAAAACAGGAGTGGCAACGTGTAATAAAGTTGGAAGAGAATCGATCGTAATCAGAAACATGTGTGATTCAGTAGCTTAAACATTTAACCATAGCAGATACCAGGATAAATATTGAACGATATGCGGATAATTAAATAACGAATGTTTGCCCCAGCCATGACTAACAATGCTGATGTCTTTCTGGGGACGTGGAAAGAAGGAAGGTTGGTAGCCATGGCATAAACAAGGGAACTGGAGGTCAGGGGACATTGCGTCTATTTGTGGAGAATATAAAAAATGAAGGAATAAAGCGATGTGCTAACTTGACGAGAGTTCTGTTAACAAATAGAGCGATGATTTTGGCAAGAGTTCTGAATACACGAAAGAATTAAAACGGCAGTGATTTTGGCACGTTTAAGAAAAGCAAAATGGAGAGGTGGAGGTGACGAAGGAGGATAAACCAATCGAAATGATAAGGAAACAACCAGCGACAGGAGGAAAAATCTATTGAGAATAGTGGATAAAGCAAAGGGACAGATGGTTTGGAGACGTGTCTGAAAGCTTAGACCGAGAGATGAAAATGCAATGCAAAGGCTTCTTAGAGGTTCCTGTTATGTGAACCTCCAACACGATTTATGAGTAGGTCTGACTCATGATTATTAGGGAAAAGGCAGAGAAGAAGAAAAAGAAGACAGGGTAGGAGGAAACTAAGTTACAAGTCAGCAGTGTTGATAATAGATAGAAGAACAAAGGGCCAGACAGTCCACATAAGAACAGAATTAAAAACGGCCCAATTAGTAGTGTAAGCGAATATAAATACCTAGGAGAGTGGTACACCCAAAATGGTTCTAAGAAACAAGTATTAAATCGAGAAAACAAAAAGTAGAGTACCTACTAAGAGAAATAAGAAAATATGGAGACGTAAAGAAAGTAGGAAATATGGCATTAGAAGTAAGGAAAAGATCTATAAACAGTGGTGGTCCCAACATTATTTGCCAACATAGAGACCTGGAGTGTGTGTCAAACGCTCTAGAGCAAATGCAATACAGGATCCTCCGAGGAATGTATGAACAGCCAAAGGGCACGCCCTACTGGGAATTTTAGCGGAGTCCGTATGGTCAGTTTTAGAATTGAATACAAGAAAATAATGCTATTCCACAATATTATAAATTCAGACAAGAAAAGGCTAATCAAAGAAATAGTAGAAGACCAGTTAGAGCCCCTGGGTTTTATTGCTGGACAAAAGGCATAGAAAAGATAGGTAAAAAGTACAATATAGATATAAATGGAATGGGAAAATTCAAAAAAGAACTGAAACAGGAAGAATAACAACAAGATATCGAAAAGACATTGGAAGAAAAGAAGAAAGAAATGAAGAAGCTTTATTCATAGATAACTTTGAAGAAAATAAGTATCTAAGGGAACTAGAGACAAAGGATGCATGCTTAATAATGAAAACCAGGCTGAATATGTTGGACCTGAAAAGCTAACTACCGGGAAGATATAAGGATGAGGTCTGTGATAACTGCAGAATAGAGGAGGACAGCACAGAACATTTGTTCAGGTGTAAAACCTTACAAAAAATAGAAAACTTAACATTAGAGACTCTGAAATGAACAGAAAACTAGTGGAATACATAAGAATAGCCATGAAAATAAAGGACGTCACCAACCCAGAAAACAACGGCACCAGTTAAAAAGTAACAGTAATGTAAAAGGAGGAGTAATAAAAGTAAATAAATTGAAATATTAAGGATCATTTGGGAGGTTTGGGTAGGGTGCTAAATTAAATGAAAAACTGTTAAATAATATATATAATGTAAAGTAAAAATAAAACGGAGAAAAAATTGTATTGATATAATGTAAAGTAAAAATAAAAGTGTAAAAATGTATTCAAGGGAATAAAGCTTCGCACCTCATGAGAATTTTGTAGGGTGCCGCAACTGTGTTTGTGGAGTGCCATAGGAACTAGAACTAGGAACTTGTTACATGCACAATGCGATGCGCCACTACGCTAACTTTGCTTGTCTGAGAGAAAAACTCAATTGTGTGGAAATCTATTCTGAGTCTTAGCTGTAAGCTATATTATGTATATATATATATATATATATATATATATATATATATATATATATATATATATATATATATATATATATATATATATATATGTATATACAGTATATTTGTGTATGTCATAATTTTGTTCGTGGTCGTTTTAATTTACCAAACACATTTCGTTTCAGATCATATCGCGTCGTATTCATTAAAGCATTTAACCGTCTGCACGAAAGGAGACTATTCTGGGCAGATAAGGTATGAAAAAGGGAGGAGATATAGAAAAACGAGATGGGAGTTCATACGAGTTTGTACAACTGGTGTAAACTGGTATGTGCCAGGTAAAAATACTTTATCTCGTCCCCTTGAGCAGATAAGGAGTACTTCATGTATCTGAAAATGTATCGAAGTAATATCCCTTATTGACCCTGAAGATATAATACTAAGTAACCTTATATGACTGTCTGATATTAAAAGAAAATATGAATCAGCAAAAATAATATTAGAAATTACAAATTTTAAGCGGAAATGAAAGGAAAGCGGTAAAAATTTCGTCAAAGAACTCGTAGTCAAGTCCCAAAGTATCTCGTTATGCCCTTGTTAGTCCGTAATGGGTTTTTGTTGACTATTTGAAGTTGGGTTTTTGTATAAAATTAAAGACGATTGTGATTAGATAACGCAGAAGAAGAGTCACGAATTAAAACAAGTAAAAAATTCGCCGAAGTGTCTTTGGCGCAACTGAGTTTTCTGTCAGCCGCTACAGCGTAAAATCAAGGCCACCGAAAATAGATCTACCTTTCGGTGGTCTCGGTATCATTCTGTATGAGCCGCGACCCACGGCCAGGTTGTGGCCTATCCTATATCATTGCCAGAAGCAAGATTATTTAACCTTAAATAAAATAAAAACTACTAAGGCTAGAGGGCTTCAATTTGGTATGCTTGATGATTGGAGGGTGGATGATCAACATACCAATTTGCAGCCCTGTAACCTCGGTAGTTTTTAAGATCTGAGGGCGGACAGAATAAAGTGCGCACGGACAAAGCCGGCACAGTTGTTTTCTTTTACAGAAAAGTAAAAGGCACCGAAATTGAGAAATTCTGTCATTGACAGGATGAAAAATATACTAACTGAGTAAGAAAGAGTGAAGAAATATTCTATTAGCAATATATAACGACATATTACTCAGCCCTTCAATGCGTGTATGATTCGTTCCTACGTTTTAGATTAAGACAGCCTTGCGCTAGCACGGGCTCTTGCGCGTGATGACTGCACAATGAACTCAACCTTTCACATCACAGACTGTGGCCAATGGCCGAAGGTCGCGTGGACCCACTTATCAGCGAAGATATATTGGGTAACTCTTTATAGATTAAATATAATTAGAAATGGCTTATTCATCCGTGAGTACTGAAAAAATATTATTATCATCATTCAAAGGTTGCATAATTTCCTTCGCTTATGAAGAAAACTGACAGATACCAAGAGAAATGCTTATACCCAAGAGGGCAAAGGTTGGTCACAAAATGCTTTCGATATACAAAGGTTTTTATCCCCCCCCCTCTCTCTCAGTACACATCTAAGCATAACGTCTTAGAAGTAAGTTTTCAGGGCAGCAAAATGCACTTGTTTTGGCAAATTCTTGGCTCAGAGCATGAAAGAAAGTGATGATATCAGCAATATATTGGTTGAATTATTATTTTCCTTTGTATCGTAACTATAATTATATGCCCCCACTTTCTCACTCTTAAATTGCAGACTAGAA